>NC_062281.1:27285688-27588719 GCF_902655055.1 Lutra lutra
TTGCTATTTTCTCAACAAATTAAAGCATTATCATGCTCATTTTCCATTTATATGAATAAACTCATAAAATGTATAAAAATACTCATGGGGAGAAATAAATTAGTCTTAGTGTATAATAATAATAATAATTAGTGTATAATAACAACTCTCTTGTTGATTCATATTTTACTTGACCAGTATAGCAATATAAAAGCCCAGTAGGGAGAAATATATGTATTAGACTACCTTTCAAATAAAAGATGTGTAAACTATAAAATCTATTGCTTTACAGGAAACTTTCCTTTCAATATAGTCTGAAATAAAGTAATCTGTGAGCCTAATTTTCTCAGACTGATCCCAGAGTGGGACCCAAAAAATTATTTATATTTTGAGAATCATATTTATTGGCATATTTTCTTATTTATTTGCTTTAAAGGAACATAAGTTACACTCACAACATACCTTTCAATATTAACAAAGAAGCCAGAAAACAGCAGAATGCTATTTACTGTGTTGAAAAAAAAATACCAAAAGTAAAGAATCCTATCCTTTTTAAAAGAGCTTTTCAAAAATTAAGGTTAAACAAAAATTGTATTCAGATTAAACTTATCTGCCACAAACAGAATTTCCTTAAATAAATTCTAAAAAACATACTTGTGACATAAGGAGACATCCATTGAGGTTGTGAGATGCAAGAAGGAATGAAGAACAAAGCAAATTGTATACAGGTGATACAGATAAATCGAAACTGACCAGATAAAAGATGAATTGTAATAATGATGCATAATTGGGTTAAAATAAATGAGGCAACATTAAAATTGCAATAACATAATAAACCTGACAATTCATAAATGTGTTTGCAGTGTTGAAATGTTCTTAATCACTTGCATTACGTAGGAGAAAGGAAAAAAAATTATTTCATAACTTTAAACTCATATAAATTAAACATGCAAATTATAAGTTCTTGGATAATCATAAAAATAATTTTATTTTTAAAGTGTGGAGAATGACTTCTGGTATTGTTGACCTCAAATCTCTTTCTTTTTAATGTTTTTAAAGATTTAAAAAAAAAATTATTCATTTGAGAGAGAGAGTGCACACACGTGCCAGAGAGAAAGCAAGAGGGAGAGAGCAGGAGCAGGCTGAGGGGCAGAGGGAGAAGCAGACTCCCTGCCAAGCAAGGAGCCTGATGGGGGACTCTATCGGAAGCAGACGCTTAACTGACTGAGCCACACAGGAGCCCCTCAAATCTCTTTCTTGCTTATACCTTCTTCTGCCCGTATTGCAGGAGAGGTGGCATCTATAGGGATTATCGGTCAACTTGCTGCTAGATTCAGCCAATGGAAGTCACTAATAGGAGTTTATGAACAGGAGAAAGAGTGTGGCCTGGGGGTCTCTCTTCCTTTCTCTCTGACCCAGGCAATATATTTGGAAGCAGCTGAGTCTCCCTTATGGTTTTAAATTTGTCAGAGTGGCCCAACAGAGTCCCAGCTTCCCCGGGATAACCCCAGCCCTGACTCCAGTAGCACTACTTCCTGCATTCGCATCTCTAGCTTAGTTAGGTGTGGTGACTTCTGGTTTGCCTTTGCCGTACTTTCTGCGCTTTGGCCTCAGATATTCAATTGTCTGCGTATTCTGAATTACCTTTACATTTAAAAAAGTACAAGGAGGGTTGTTTTCTATATCCAAGTTGAATTCAAGCTTATAGAGAAGACACATAGAATAATTTTAAAAAATGGCATTTCAGTCCAATAATTAAGAATAGCACTATCCAATAATACTTACAGTCATACATTCTAGATAAAAATTTTAACAGAAATAGTATATAATGGCATGATAGAATCCCCAAAACAAACAGAAACTAGAAAGCATTTGACCCTTTAAAAGCACAGTAGTTAAGATCTACCTCTGTATGGCTTTTTCCTGAGGACACTCCTGAGACTAAACAACATGGGTCAGCCAATACTCAAAGGGAGAGGCACAGTCCTGTGGCTTGAAGTATCCGAGGTTTGGGCTGCCAAATCTGCTGGAAATTAAAGGAGGAAATCCTGGGAAGGCCTTCCAGCAGAGGAAGCCTCCAGATCTTTGTTTAAACTCCTCTCAAATCCCTGGTTGAACCCTGAATTGCACATGTGTCCGTGAGACACCAGTACACCCAGAAGAAATGGACAGGATGGAAGGCTGAAAGGACTGAGTGGATTTTATGAGACTGACGCGCTACCTACTGCACTAATGAGGCTCCTGGACTGAGTGGATTTCAGCAGTTGAACATGAAGTGCAATATAGCTTGATGTTTAAGTCTAAATAAGTTATATGGATTTACTAAACACCCACCCTCACAAACACACTTTAACAAAGCATAAAACCAAATCACCACAGGATCTAACTGACCAGCCAACAATTTTACTATTTGCTGGGAGGACTCAACGCTAATAAATAAACAATACCAGATCTGAAAATCTTTACCATGTACAGTCCACATTGAATATATGATTTAAAAATTTAGTCTACAGGCAACAGTTACACATTTTATTTAATTGGACTTTGCTGTATCCCCTGGTGGAAGGATTCCTCCTTGGGAGAGCAGAACATCAAACTCTGCAGAGGCCAGATTAGTGAGGTCACTTTTACCTCTACCTCCTTGTTTCCACACCCATGTATTTTTCCTACTGGATTACAGTACCATAGATTGTTTTTTGGCTCAATGTGTAAATTGCTTCCTGGGGGATGATATCCCATCTGAGCTGGTATGTCCACTTTATCTCCAACAGGCTATTCCAATGCTCTATTAAGCCACCAGGGTCAGGTAAAATAACCAGAGTATCCCATGCAAGAAGGAATGAAGAACAAAGAAAATTGTTCATTGGCTCACTTCATACCTCCTTTACTGTATAGGGGGGTCTCCTGGTTGGTTGTGATGCATGTGACATTATGTGAGATCCCATCCCACTGGACAAATACTTTTTAAACTTGTGGACAGTGACACTAGCTAAGGCTCTGTAGATAGGAAACATAAACTCGTACTATTTCTGTGAGAACAAATTACTGGTCTTTCCTTGTGTGTAGTCTTATGTCCCAACCTCTTCCCTTTGATTTTCTAATCTTTGTTTCCTAGACTAAGCCATTCAGTATGGCACATGATTCCATATATAACCTAAATTCAGGCCACTTCTTTTTCCAAGTTTCTCTAAACCAAGTAGATAGCCATTGAAAGGGTACTCTTAGCAATTTGTGTAGCTGATTATTTAGAACCATATAATTAATGTATTGATAGGTTTATCTGTTTTCAGTTTTATCCTAAGTATTATGAATTTAAAGACACTTTAGTAATTAAGTTAACAGGAAGAAAAAATGCCAACAAATAAAATTGGTAATACATTTTGTCCGGTAATTAAGGATTATAAGTCCCCTTCATAAGGGAAGAGTGGATTTGATCATTATTAGTACATATAAATCACGTTCCTTTCTAGTTTGAGAAGAGATAGCAGGAAAACACCTTTTCCTTGTTGAAATTTAAATAGTCACTCTTACCTCTCAATGAATTAAGATGGAAACTAATTACAGATTTTATTTTGTCCATGGATGTCCTTTCATGTATATAAGAAGCAAATGATGATTGCCTAAAGATAAATTAGCAAAATATGTGGAAATATATCTGTCAAGGGGATGAGTTAAGCAGAAGGACACAAGAGCCCGGAGCAGCTATCAGCAGCATAATGACGTGCAAGACCTATAGACAGTATTACAGAGGCCAGTGCAGACGCTTAATGAAGCTGCCAAGGAACCAGCTGTTGCTGTGGGGAACTGTGGTTCGCAGCTTGGCATCTGGGTCAGTGTTGGCCATACGAACAGTTAAATGACTGAGGGTTTTAATGTGGTAGGGCAAATGGCACCTTTCCATCACTGCAGTTACCTTTAAAAGATGATTTTTTAAAAGGCTGTTTGCCATCCCTACAGAATGATGTCAGTGCTTCAAATGTTTTTATAGACAACTCAGAATGAATTATTTTTACTACTTAAAGATTTTTTAAAAACCCTCAATATTTATTTTAGTCCTATAAAATTATATATAAAGGAGAGAAGTTAAAATCCTTTTATAATATTAAAGCAAATTTTAAAATTTGCTGTAAAATTTAGCTATCATCATCATTGCTATCAAATATAACCTAATTGCAATGTTTGTAGTACTCAGTTAAGAAGCCAGTCACACTTCCTACTTTTTGCACAGGAAACCCGAAGTAGAGTAGAAAACAGAAATCTTGGGGTCTTGTTTTGATTTAATATCTTAAATGACTCATTCAATCCCCTTGAGTCTTATTTTCTTATTTCTCAAAAGTGGGATAAAATATTGAATTCTGGGGCACCTGGGTGGCTCAGTGGGTTAAGCCTCTGCCTTTGGCTCAGGTCATGATCTCAGGGTCCTGGGATCAAGCCCCACATTGGGCTCTCTGCTCAGCAGGGAGCCTGCTTCCCCCCCACTGCCTACCTCTCTACCTACTTGTGATCTCTGTCTATCAAATAAATAAATAAAATCTTTAAAAAAAAAATGTTGAATACTTCCTGCACCCTTCAGGTGCTTAGAAGCACTTACCTAATACAAAGGACATTATTTTTATTTCATCATCACACTTAGCTTACTATGTAGGCCAGTCAATGTGTGTTCACCATTTTAAAGGCCTAAGCCTAGAAAGCTTATTTGTCTTGCTCAATATTACACAGATTTTTAAAATTTGTTTTGCTTAATATTATACAGCTTTTTTGTTTGTCTTGCTTAATATTACACAGTTTTTTTTTTAATTTCTTTGTTTTGCCAATATTACAGTTTTTATGACATGGAGGACAGAATGCAATGTGGGATTCCTTACTCAGTTGAGTAATTTCTCACTGTTCCATGGTGTCTCTATAAACGTAGAAGTTACTAGAAAATAGAAGATATTACCCTTTTTTGTTAGTTATACAAAATGTCAATATTCTTTGTCCATTCTATGAGTTTTTTTTTTTTTAAAGGAAATTCAACTAAGCTCAATGATGTTAGAGTCAATCACCCTAGAGGGATGGAATAGACAGGGTTCTCAACTAGAGAATTAACAAGATAAAATTTCTGATTCTGAAAGGGAGGTGTGTTGTCAAGTTTAGAGAGGTGGCCTCAATAAGGGAAACAAGCATTCAAGGGAAATAGGGAAATAGGAGTAGTCAAGCATCTGGAATCAGTATTCCCAGATTGAATGATTCATATATTTCTGAGCATTCCATTCAGGACAGCTGGGCAAAAGGCGTGTTAAGCTGTACACATATTTGAAATGAAGATCTCCATTCAAAACTAGAACAATTTCAGCAAGATCTCTGTCAATATGTTTGAATAAAAAGTGTTTGTTTTGTGTCTTTTTGTGAAAACAAACAAAAAAAAATGACCATTCTTTTGTGAAACACTTTTGTGAAATTTTCAGGAGGAGCTCTATCATGTTTTTTACTTCTGAGAAGCCACCTGCGTATTTCTGTAGTTATATGTAGAAATAGCGCCATAATGCATGAGTCACTCATTTTAGTGCTAAACAAGTCATATTCAATATGTGTTTCCTGGAAACAAAAATCCAAACTGTTTTCATTTGAAATGTGTTAAAAAAAAAAAATCTGAACTATCACAATGTAGAACTTGTATATTTTATGTAGTAAAAATAGATCAAGGAGTTTTGTCAGAGCTTATATTCCAAATCAGAAAATGAATTTGATGTATCCATTTCTAAATAAGTTGAAAAAATATTAAATAAGAAGCACACACGTTAGAAAGGAAAAGTAAATTGGATTAACCTATCATTTAGATTCAGCAGCTCCATAGTTCCATTTCTGGGAATCAACTTTACATATATAATCACTATGGAAAACCATAAGAGACTCTTAGCTATGGAGAGCAAACTGAGGGTTGATGGAGGGGAGGTGGCGGGGGGCAGGCTAAATGGTGATCGGTTTTGAAGAGGCACTTGTATTGAGTGCCTGGTATTATGTGTAAGTGACTAATCACTAAATTCTACTCTTGAAACCAATATTACACTATCTGTTAACTAACTAGAATTTAATAAAAATTTGGAAAAAAGTTTATTACTACAACATTAAAAATAATATGACAAGACAAAACAATGTAGTATTTAAAATGAATTATATATGTGTGTGCAAATATATAGTAATATAATCACAAAGTAAATATATATGACATAAATATACTAATACATATCATATGTAAATATATATTTATATAATCATATAGCATATAAGCATATAAATAAAATATAAATTTATAAGTATTAAACATTTTAAAAACATAAATACATATATATTTACTGCCATCACTTCATAAAGTTCACTCAGAACACTGCTATTATATAGAAAGGAGCCCATGTGATAGACCAAATGAGGCTGTGTTTTCTGATTCAATCACATGTTGAATCCCAAAGAGTATAGTTCACAACTGTTTAAACAAGACCCAATAATGATCTCAGTAAATTTTAAGTGTTTCTTCTTGCTCCCTGATCTCAATCATGATCATTATGGGCATTATAATAAATGTACTAGGAACTGTAGAAAAGGAATCATAAATCTCAATCCAGTTCTCTCCCAGATATCCACCTAACTCCAAATTTTGTACTTTAAAATTACCCTTCATAGCAAAAGGTATATGGATGGACCAGCCATAGTTTGGCCAAAATCCTGCTTGTCACAGACATATAAAGCAAAACATTATTTGGCAAATATATTGATGGACATTCTGTAATATCTTATATTACTGATTCCAAAATTTATTAGGAATATCCTTTTTTCTTCTTGTTGAGCTTGAAGAATAATAATCCATCAGAAATATGAGATATACCCAGTAGGACAGAAAAGAGCATCCCACTTTTTTTATAGCAAGTTCCAACTAAGCATCCGAATCTCATGTTTTACAGAAAATATGATTTATATTATTAAAACTCAGATAAAGTAAGTCAGTGTTATTTAATTTTTCTTCTAAGTCTTATTGGTAGTGATGCTTTATAACGATGAAGGACAAAAGAGGTATTTGGAAAAGAGAAGGCTGAACTATAATAAGTATCTCACAAATAAAAAGGAAGTTAATATTTTAACCTCAGCTTCATTATATTTCATGGTTTAATTAATCAAACATTTTAATATTCACTCTGCATTTTACATCTGTTATATAACCTGAAGTATTCATGGACTTCAGAATGGAAAAGTTACCATTTAGAACGAATTATCCCATGTATGGTTAAACATGTTATTTCTGGATGACATGGGGTCAATAAAAGGGGAAAAAATAATCCATTTTTATTAGGTCAGCATTTCATATTAACTGTTGTAAACAGTTATTGTCCATTACTAAGACACCCAAGTACTGGAAAAAAAAATCTATTCAGTGATATAGTCATGTTTATCAGAATTTAATTTAGAGGTGGCTTTTTAGAAAATTATTTCTTATCAAGAGGCATGTTTAAATTTACAACAGATGAAAAATAAATCTCATTCATTAAAAGTAACAACGATAAATATCCTCATTTGCTCATTGGAAGTGCATAATCAGATTGATTAGTGCTATGAATTAATTAGTCTATAAAATTAGAAGTTTGTGGTAATGTCAAGTAGATGTAAGTAAATAAATGAATGAATGGATAGAACCAATCAATTTCAATGTGGGATGTTGCCTGAGAGACATAGAACAATTTTAGTTCTATAGAGAATACCTCAATATGGTGCTAAACAATATATTCTGTCTTTGATTATATTATATGTAAACATAATAACATATATTTGACTTTCAGAATTATAAACTTTTCAGGTAAATTAATTAAAATTCTTTATTTCCTTCCCGAAGTTATAGGTTTAATGTACGTAGAACACCAAAAGTAAAAGAAAAAATAAAGCTTAAGTTAGAATTCCCACATTTTAAAATGCATGATTAAGCTAAAAGGAGATGAAGACAAATCCTTGCAAACTAGAAACAATGAAAAAGCATATCCAGAGAACTAACATACCTCTGGATGTGGCCAGAGGACATCTGTAAATTCCTCCCTAGTAGCTTGGAATTTGTCTTTTTTTTTTTTTAATGTACTTTGCAAAAGGCCATTTCATGAAGCTGAAATTTATGAAAGGCAGTTCATTTATTGGGAACAATCTAAAATAAAACACACTTAGACATTATCTTAAAAAACTTATTTTAGCCAGATTCTTGCCTACCATAGCCGTGAGACAGAAGGGCATTGTGGTGGGTGAGAGTTATGAAAAACTCTTACTAAGAACTCTTACCACTTCCTGCCTGCCATTGAGGAGAGACTGATTTACTATCATGTGGTTCAAAGAGACTCAATTTAAAATTTTAAACTGTTTCAAGATTTTTAGCATCCCCAAGCACCTGGCAAAAGGATAGGGAAAAGTTCTTGGGTGAATTATTTTAAAATATGACCTCAAATAATTTCCATAATATAGTTACAAGGGATATAAACTCACTTTTAAACAATAAAGACACAAATCAACAAAAATAAAATTTTTTGAGAGCAATAGCAGAGGGCTAAATTTATATGCATTACATAAAGAATATAAAATGCATGTGTTTAACAAATTTGTACAAATAAAAGAAGAAATAGAAATTTTATTTATTTACTTATTTATTTATTTTTTAGAAATCGAAAATTTAAATAAGAGATAAGACATTATAAAAACAACTGGACATAATTAACAATTTATAAAAATATTAAAGGAAAAAATGCAAACTATAATAGATGGATAAGCCAATTACATACAGAATGGAGCAGAGAGATGAAGAAATAAAATATTATATAAAAGATTAAGAGATATAGAAGAGTGAATTTTAAAAAATCAAAATTTATCTAATTAAATACTAAAAGGAGATTATTGAGAGAAGGAAGAAAGACCAGGTAAAAGGAGAAAATTATTAAGAATATTATATAACTGGAGAGGAGGAGTCAAGATGGCGGAGAAGTAGCAGGCTGAGACTACTTCGGGTAGCGGGAGATCAGCTAAATAGCTTATCTAAAGATTGCAAACACCTACAAATCCAACGGGAGATTGAAGAGAAGAAGAACAGCAATTCTAGAAACAGAAAATCAACCACTATCTGAAAGGTAGGACTGGCGGAGAAGTGAATCCAAAGCGACGGGAAGATAGACCGCGGGGGGAGGGGCCGGCTCCCGGCGAGCGGCGGAGCAACTGAGCAAAATCAGGACTTTTAAAAGTCTGTTCCGCTGAGGGACATCGCTCCAGAGGCTTAACTGGGGTGAAGCCCAGGCGGGGTCAGCGCGGCCTCAGGTCCCGCAGGGTCGCAGAAGGATCGGGGGTGTCTGAGTGTCGCAGAGCTTACCGGTATTAGAACGGGGAAGCCGGCTACAGAGACAGAGCCGAGGAGTGACTCTCAGCTCGGGGTTGCCTTGAACCTGTCGCAGGCTCGGTCAGGTCGGAGCGTGGCCGGAGGCCAGGGTGACGGGAGTCATTGGGTGCTCTTCTGAGGGCGCACTGAGGAGTGGGGCCCGGGCTCTCAGCTCCTCTGGGCCGGAGACCGGGAGGCCGCCATCTTCATTCCCGTCCTCCGGAACTCTACGGAAAGCGCTCAGGAAACAAAAGCTTCCAAAAGCAAACCCGAGCGGATTACTCAGCGCGGCCCGGGTAAGGGCGGTGCAACTCCACCTGGGGCAAAGACGCTTGAGAATCACTACAACAGGCCCCTCCCCCAGAAGATCAACGGGAAACCCAGCCAGGACCAAGTTCACCTACCAAGGAGTGCAGTTTCAATACCAAGGAGAGCGGCGGAATTCCAGAGGAGAAGAAAGCAAAGCACGGAACTCATGGCTTTCTCCCATGATTTTTTAGCCTTGCAGTTAATTTAATTTTTTTTTCTTTTTAAATTTTTTTTTCTTTTTCTCTTCTTCTGCTAAATTTTTTTAACTTTTACCGTTTTCTTTTTTAACGTTTTTTAAATAGTTTATCTAATATATATATATATTTTTCCTCTTTTTATATTTTTTCTTTATCGGCTTTCTTTTTCTTAATAGTTTCTTTTTTTTTTTTCTTTCTGAACCCCTTTTTATCCCCTTTCTCCCCCCTCACAATTCGGGATCTCTTCTGATTTGGCTAAAGCATATTTTCCTGGGGTTGTTGCCACCCTTTTAGTATTTTACTTGCTCCTTCATAAACTCTTATCTGGACAAAATGACAAGGCAGAAAAATTCACAACAAAAAAAAAGAACAAGAGCCAGTACCAAAGGCTAGGGACCTAATCAATACAGACATTGGTAATATGTCAGATATAGAGTTCAGAATGACGATTCTCAAGGTTCTAGCCAGGCTTGAAAAAGGCATGGAAGATATTAAAGCAACACTCTCGGGAGATAGAAAAGCCCTTTCTGGAGAAATAAAAGAACTAAAATCTAACCAAGTTGAAATCAAAAAAGCTATTAATGAGGTGCAATCAAAAAGGCTCTCACTGCTAGGATAAATGAGGCTGAAGAAAGAATTAGCGATATAGAAGACCAAATGACAGAGAATAAAGAAGCTGAGCAAAAGAGGGACAAACAGCTACTGGACCACGAGGGGAGAATTCGAGAGATAAGAGACACCATAAGACGAAACAACATTAGAATAATTGGGATTCCAGAAGAAGAGGAAACAGAGAGGGGAGCAGAAGGTATATTGGAGAGAATTATTGGAGAGAATTTCCCCAATATGGCAAAGGGAACAAGCATCAAAATTCAGGAGATTCAGAGAACCCCTTAAAAATCAATAAGAATAGGTCCACACCCCGTCACCGAATAGTAAAATTTACAAGTCTTAGTGACAAAGAAAAGATCCTGAAAGCAGCCCGGGAAAAGAAGTCTGTAACGTACAATGGTAAAAATATTAGATTGGCAGCAGACTTATCCACAGAGACCTGGCAGGCCAGAAAGAGCTGGCATGATATATTCAGAGTACTAAATGAGAAAAACATGCAGCCAAGAATACTATATCCAGCTAGGCTATCATTGAAAATAGACGGAGAGATTAAAAGCTTCCAGGACAAACAAAAACTGAAAGAATTTGCAAATACCAAACCAGCTCTACAGGAAATATTGAAAGGGGTCCTCTAAGCAAAGAGAGACCCTCAAAGTAGTAGATCAGAAAGAAACAGAGGCAATATACAATAACAGTCACCTTACAGGCAATACAATGGCACTAAATTCATATCTCTCAATACTTACCCTGAATGTTAATGGGCTAAATGCCCCAATCAAAAGACACAGGGTATCAGAATGGATAAAAAAACAAAACCCATGTATACGTTGCCTACAAGAAACTCATCTTAAACCCGGAGACACCTCCAGGTTTAAAGTGAGGGGGTGGAAAAGAATTTACCATGCTAATGGACATCAGAAGAAAGCAGGAGTGGCAATCCTTATATCCGATCAATTAGATTTTAAGCCAAAGACTATGATAAGAGATGAGGAAGGACACTATATCATACTCAAAGGAACTGTCCAACAAGAAGATCTAACAATTTTAAATATCTATGCCCCTAACGTGGGAGCAGCCAACTATATAAACCAATTAATAACAAAATCAAAGAAACACATCGACAAGAATACAATAATAGTAGGGGATTTTAACACTCCCCTCACTGAAATGGACAGATCATCCAAGCAAAAGATCAACAAGGAAATCAAGGCCTTAAATGACACACTGGACCAGATGGACATCACAGATATATTCAGAACATTTCATCCCAAAGCAACAGAATACACATTCTTCTCTAGTGCACATGGAACATTCTCCAGAATAGATCACATTCTTGGTCCTAAATCAAGTCTCAACCTGTATCAAAAGATTGGGATCATTCCCTGCATATTTTCAGACCACAATGCTCTGAAGCTAGAACTCAATAACAAGAGGAAATTTATAAAAAACCCAAATACATGGAGACTAAACAGCATCCTTCTAAAGAATGAATGGGTCAACCAGGAAATTAAAGAAGAATTGAAAAAATTTATGGAAACAAATGATAATGAAAACACAACAGTTCAGAATCTGTGGGACACAACAAAGGCAGTCCTGAGAGGAAAATATATAGTGGTACAAGCCTTTCTCAAGAAACAAGAAAGGTCTCAGGTACACAACCTAAACCTACACCTAAAGGAGCTGGAGAAAGAACAAGAAAGAAACCCTAAACCCAGCAGGAGAAGAGAAATCATAAAGATTAGAGCAGAAATCAATGAAATAGAAACCAAAAAAACAATAGAACAAATCAACGAAACTAGGAGCTGGTTCTTTGAAAGAATTAATAAGATTGATAAACCCCTGGCCAGACTTATCAAAAATAAAAGAGAAAGGACCCAAATAAATAAAATCATGAATGAAAGAGGAGAGATCACAATGAACACCAAAGAAATACAGACAATTATAAGAACATACTATGAGCAACTCTACGCCAACAAATTTGACAATCTGGAAGAAATGGATGCATTCCTAGAGACATATAAACTACCACAACTGAACCAGGAAGAAATAGAAAGCCTGAACAGACCCATAACCAGTAAGGAGATTGAAACAGTCATCAAAAATCTCCAAACAAACAAAAGCCTAGGGCCAGACGGCTTCCCGGGGGAATTCTACCAAACATTTAAAGAAGAACTAATTCCTATTCTCCTGAAACTGTTCCAAAAAATAGAAATAGAAGGAAAACTTCCAAACTCATTTTATGAGGCCAGCATCACCTTGATCCCAAAACCAGACAAGGATCCCAACAAAAAAGAGAACTACAGACCAATATCCTTGATGAACACAGATGCAAAAATTCTCGCCAAAATATAAGCCAATAGGATTCAACAGTACATTAAAAGGATTATTCACCCCGACCAAGTGGGATTTATTCCAGGGCTGCAAGGTTGGTTCAACATCCGCAAATCAATCAATGTGATACAACACATTAATAAAAGAAAGAACAAGAACCATATGATACCCTCCATAGATGCTGAAAAAGCATTTGACAAAGTACAGCATCCCTTCCTGATCAAAACTCTTCAAAGTGTAGGGATAGAGGGCACATACCTCAATATTATCAAAGCTATCTATGAAAAACCCACCGCAAATATCATTCTCAATGGAGAAAAACTGAAAGCTTTTCCGCTAAGGTCAGGAACATGGCAGGGATGTCCGTTATCACCACTGCTATTCAACATAGTACTAGAAGTCCTAGCCTCAGCAATCAGACAACAAAAGGAAATTAAAGGCATCCAAATCGGCAAAGAAGAAGTCAAACTATCACCCTTTGCAGATGATATGATACTATATGTGGAAAACCCAAAAGACTCCACTCCAAAACTGCTAGAACTTGTACAGGAATTCAGTAAAGTGTCAGGATATAAAATCAATGCACAGAAATCTGTTGCATTTCTCTACACCAACAACAAGACAGAAGAAAGAGAAATTAAGGAGTCTATCCCATTTACAATTGCACCCAAAACGATAAGATACCTAGGAATAAACCTAACCAAAGAGACTAAGAATCTTTACTCAGAAAACTATAAAGTACTCATGAAAGAAATTGAGGAAGACACAAAGAAATGGAAAAATGTTCCATGCTCCTGGATTGGAAGAATAAATATTGTGAAAATGTCTATGCTACCTAAAGCAATCTACACATTTAATGCAATTCCTATCAAAGTACCATCCATTGTTTTCAAAGAAATGGAACAAATAATCCTAAAATTTATATGGAACCAGAAAAGACCTCGGATAGCCAAAGGAATATTGAAAAAGAAAGCCAAAGTTGGTGGCATCACAATCCCGGACTTCAAGCTCTATTACAAAGCTGTCATCATCAAGACAGCATGGTACTGGCACAAAAACAGACACATAGATCAATGGAACAGAATAGAGAGCCCAGAAATGGACCCTCAACTCTATGGTCAACTCATCTTCGACAAAGCAGGAAAGAATGTCCAGTGGAAAAAAGACAGCCTCTTCAATAAATGGTGTTGGGAAAATTGGACAGCCACATGCAGAAAAATGAAATTGGATCATTTCCTTACACCACACACGAAAATAGACTCAAAATGGATGAAGGATCTCAATGTGAGAAAGGAATCCATCAAAATCCTCGAGGAGAACACAGGCAGCAACCTCTTCGATGTCAGCCGCAGCAACATCTTCCTAGGAGCATCACCAAAGGCAAGGGAAGCAAGGGCAAAAATGAACTATTGGGATTTTATCAAGATCAAAAGCTTTTGCACAGCAAAGGAAACAGTTAACAAAACCAAAAGACAACTGACAGAATGGGAGAAGATTTGCAAACGACATATCAGATAAAGGGCTAGTGTCCAAAATCTATAAAGAACTTAGCAAACTCAACACCCAAAGAACAAAGAATCCAATCAAGAAATGGGCAGAGGACATGAACAGACATTTCTGCAAAGAAGACATCCAGATGGCCAACAGACACCTGAAAAAGTGCTCCATATCATTCGGCATCAGGGAAATACAAATCAAAACCACCATGAGATATCACCTCACACCAGTCAGAATGGCTAAAATTAACAAGTCAGGAAATGACAGATGCTGGCGAGGATGTGGAGAAAGGGGAACCCTCCTACACTGTTGGTGGGAATGCAAGCTGGTGCAACCACTCTGGAAAACAGCATGGAGGTTCCTCAAAATGTCTAAAATAGAACTACCCTATGACCCTGCAATTGCACTGCTGGGTATTTACCCTAAAGATACAAACGTAGTGATCCGTAGGGGCACGTGCACCCGAATGTTTATAGCACCAATGTCTACAATAGCCAAACTATGGAAAGAACCTAGATGTCCATCAACAGACGCATGGATAAAGCAGATGTGGTATATATACACAATGGAATACTATGCAGCCATCAAAAGAAATGAAATCTTGCCATCTGCGACGACGTGGATGGAACTAGAGGGTATCATGCTTAGCGAAATAAGTCAATCGGAGAAAGACAACTATCATATGATCTCCCTGATATGAGGGAGAGGAGATGCAACAATGGGGGGTTGAGGGGGTAGGAGAAGAGTAAATGAAACAAGATGGGATTGGGAGGGAGACAAACCATAAGTGACTCTTAATCTCACAAAACAAACTGAGGGTTGATAGGGGGAGGGGTTTGGGAGAGGGGGGTGGTGTTATGGATATTGGGGAGGGTATGTGCTATGGTGAGTGCTGTGAAGTGTGTAAATCTGACGATTAGCAGACCTGTACCCCTGGGGATAAAAATATGTTTATAAAGCTGTTAAAAAAAAAAAAAGAAAAGAAAAAAGAAAGGATGAATACCCAAGTTTTGTAGCAACATGGACGGGACTGGAAGAGATTATGCTGAGTGAAATAAGTCAAGCAGAGAGAGTCAATTATCATATGGTTTCACTTATTTGTGGAGCATAACAAATAACATGGAGGACAAGGGGAGATGGAGAGGAGAAGGGAGTTGAGAGAAATTGGAAGGGGAGGTGAACCATGAGAGACTATGGACTCTGAAAAACGATCTGAGAATTTTGAAGGGGTGGGGGGTGGGAGGTTGGGGGCACCAGGTGGTGGGTATTGTAGAGGGCACGGATTGCATGGAGCACTGGGTGTAGTGCAAAAATAATGAATACTGTTATGCTGAGAAAATAAAAAAACTAAAATCTCAGGACCAAAAAAAAAAAAAAAAAAAAAAGAATATTATATAACTGGGCGCCTGGGTGGCTCAGTTGTTAATCATCTGCCTTTGGCTCAAGTCATGATCCCAGAGTCCTGGGATTGAGCCCCACATCGGGCTCCCAGCTCAGCGGGAAGCCTGCTTCTCCCTCTCCCGCTCTCCCTGTTTATGTTCCTGCTCTTCAGTCTCTCTGTCTCTCTCTGTCAAATAAATAAATAAATAAATAAATAAATAAATAAATAAATAAATAAAATCTTAAAAAAAAAATATTGGAGAACTAAGGATCTTGGGTGGCTCAGTCGGTTAAGCATCTGACTCATGATTTTGGCTCAAATCAATGATCTTAGGTTCCTGAGCTCAAGCCCCATGTTTTGCTCCCAGCTCAGCAGGAAGTCTGCTTGAGATTTGATCTCTTCCTTGGCCCCTCTCACTCTCTGTCTTCCCTTCTCTCTCTCTCTCTCTCTCTCTCTCAAGAAAGAAAGAGAGAGAGACAGCCTGGCATTATTAATCACATGATGGAAGATGATATCACTGTTTATGCCATAGTCTTGCCAGAAATTAACATGCATCTGATCCAACTACCAATATTCTTGGATCTACATGACAACAGGTAATTATAAATCTTCCCAGCAAATGTCAGGATAGTGCATCCCAGGCAGAGAAGTAAAAAGTATTCAAGGTACAAGGAGTGAAACCCTGGAGCTTGTTGGAGATCTGTTTGGTGAGCGGCATTATATTTATACAGTAAACATTGAGGAGAACATGCAGGTGATGAAATAGTAAACAGTCAGATACATTTAGATATTTCTAGACTGTGGAAGAGTTTGGAATAACTGTTTTTTTCAACTTGTTACCAATATTGCAAGACTAGATTCGCCTCTGAGTTTAAAAGTCTTCTCTTGTGTCAATTCCTAGAACTGAAAGCCGTTCTTAACCTGCAACTTAGAGTGAGCAACCCTCCACATTATCTAAGCAAGGTGCCCCATGTCTCACTTCTGCTAGTAACACTAGAACTCCTGAAGGTTTTTCTGTACTTCAGGGGCAAATGAACAGGGATTCTGAGTCATGGATTTTTCTCTCCCTTTCTTCTGGGGCTTCTCATGATTTAAAAGTTTGCAGCTTTGCAGCAGAACAGCCAGTGCTTCTGCATGATCCTAAAAATAATCATGGAGTGTGAGAGATCCCTCATACCTGCTCACTGAACTTGCTTCCTGGTATTTCTGTTTGAACTCCTTCACTCTCTATCTTAGTCCACAGACCACTGAACATTGTTTCTCCCTCACTGTCAGATCTAATTCCTTTTTCTCCCCACTTTTGAATTCTCCAAACAGGCCAAAGTTTTAGTCAACTGGTGTTAAACCTAAGCAAATATACCCAACAGATTTAAATATTTAGGAAGTCATTTCCTCTTCCTATGACCTTTGCTCTATACTTTTTTTTGGGGGGGGGGTTGGTTTTATTAGTAGATTAATTTTAGTGACTTGGTTTTTAGTAGAGTAAAAGGATCTACAAATTATTTCATATTCCATTCCAATCATCTCATTTGCTGCAGTCTCTAGAGATAGAAAAGCATTCTCACCTTTTTTTTGTATCAAAAACTAGAGCACCATTGATTATTTTTATCAGTTTTTCAATTAAATTAAACCACTTCATTTCCTATTTTCCTTTCGGGAGGAAATAGCTTTTCAGCAGAACAATATCATATGTGGAAATATGAAACATTGTCATCAACATGTCAATTTAACATAATTTGATAACATTGAAATTTGATCAAAGTTCAAAGTTGCATTGTGTTTTTCACATTACTGTTAGCCTTATTTCACTTTTGACTTGTGGGAAGAGCAAGCAACTGGTAGAAGAATGGAGTGTACATTGTAACAGCTGTTATCAGATGTAAGTGCTCAAATATTGTCAGCTAAAAATTAAAATTCCTGGCAGATTGCAAAGCTTTCATTTTGAAACATTAGAATTACCTTTCCATTTCAAATAAGGAAAATGACTTTGAACACTTATTACCAAGAACATTTCAGAAAGCAGATTAGTCAAAATATGCTTCATCTCCATTAGTATTCCCTGCATCATGTAATAACTAATGATTTTTATTACTAATTATCATTACTAAACAGGACTTCTTTGGAAGCTTTATGACAATTTTTATGCATTCTTTTGCTTTAATTGCTGTGAAGAAGAGAAAATTTTATTGTGTAATGATACCTTCTTTCAGTCAGTTAGAAAATAAATTGGTTACCCACTGTGTGAGTAATACTATGGCAGACACATTTGGGAGGATACAAAGGGAAGAAATGGCATTTTCCTTCTCTTTCCTGAAGTTCAAAAGATAGTTGGAAAGGCAGAGTATAGTCAAGAGAAAAAGACTTCCAGGTCCCCGAGGAGATCTCAAAGAATTGCTCTGTACCAGATACAGTCTTCTGTTGAAATAGATTCCTGGTGAATTATAAATCAGTATGATTTAAAGGATGTAATTATTGAACTAAATAACTTTAATAAATCATAACCCTAATTTAATTTTTCTGAAAATACATATAACCCTGGGTTTGTGTCCAAAGTTTCCAATGTTTTGTGATCAAATTTTAGAGGAATGGATTTTTTTTAAAGATTTTATTTATTTATTTGTCAGAGAGAGAGAGAGAGAGCGAGCGAGCACAGGCAGACAGAGCGGCAGGCAGAGGCAGAGGGAGAAGCAGGCTCCCCACAGAACAAGGAGCCCGACGTGGGACTCGATCCCAGGACTCTGGGATCATGACCTGAGCTGAAGGCAGCGGCTTAACCAACTGAGCCACCCAGGCGTCCCTAGAGGAATGGATTTTAATAAAAGAACCTCGTTGAACTTGCCAAATGGGAAAATTGAAAGAAAATTGGTTTTGGAATGAGATACACTGGGATTTGAGGATGGGCTGCAGGACTCAGTAGCCTAATGCTCTTAGATTGTTGTCTATTTCAACTTTGTGTTTCATAATCTGAAATGTGATTTTGGTAACGTAACATAGAACTTCCAACACTATAATGAGGCTTACAGGTGATATTTATATTATAATCATGGAGCAGTGCCGAAATTAACTAAATCATGGCTCATAATTTTTTATGCTGAAATTCAGGGAAATGCTGAAATGTTACCTGACAGTGGAAAATAACCGGATACTTGAAATCATCGAGGTCATTGCTTTTAAATGGTTGTACTTATGTCCTTTGCTGCTTAATTCTATCCTCATCTTTTCATCAGAGGATCACTTTTACTTGAAGATGCAGGTTCAGCTCTATTGCTAAAAGTAAAGCATCTTCTGTCCTCAAGAAGAGTTGTAGAAGACCCTATCAAATGAAACTCTTCTTTCTTCCAAATGTGTACGCCAGATCTCAGAACCTGCCTCTTATCTTGCTCCTATGAGCAATGCAACATAATTGTTTAAGAGCAGGATCTCTGGAGGTGGTGCAGTTTCTAGACCGGTCTCCTGAGGCAAGGAAACAGTGCAAAGAAGTTGAGAATTGACCTGGAGAGACAATTAGAGAATAACTAACATAATTCTGCTTTTTACCCCCATTTCTTGATAAGGACATAAGACTGATAGATCTGCAACATAACAATGGCATGATGTACCCATATTTCAACATAAATTTTCAAAATATTTCTCACTAGCAGAAGGATATTCTGACAGGAGTGATATGCAGATAGAGTTTATAAAAAGTTTCCTAGACTAGTTATTATTTATTCTCTAAGCTGAATATGTTTTTGTGCAGACAGAAGAAAATTACATAGTATTTTCTATTTCCATTGAGTTTAATACATAAACTGAGCCAATCAAGAACTTTAGAATGCTGAGGTATAATAGAATTCTGCTTGTCTCCCTATATTTGATACACTTATCCATGAGCTTGAACAAGAAAGTTAAGTGAATGCTTCAGACATTTTTTGGCACAACTTAAGAGAGTGTATTTATTGATAAAATTGGTATTACAAAAAAAGAACACAAAAAAAAAACAAAAAACCCAACATAGTGAAGGTAATTAAATGGAAATTTAACAGAAATTTTACACACACACACACGCAAACCCACACACACGTGCATGCACACACACACACACACACACACACATATCTTTCTGCCCCTTCTCCCCAGGTATGAAAAATAAACTGCAGAAAGAAAAGGTAGAAAGATGCACTTATTAATAACTACATACGATAATAGCCCTGGACACTTTCGTTACCTATATATTGTTTTGTGTCAAAAGTGTCATCTGATTGCCAAGAAAATAATGTGATCTCATATTGTCTCAAAACTTACAGGAATGTAGGCCAAAGGGAAAAGACATGACACCAATGATTCCAAAGATAAGAATATCTATTTTAGGAGGTAATAGAAATAAGAGGGAGATAGAAATAAGTATGAAAGAAGAAAGAACAGAAAGATGAGGGTACTGAGAATTTCAGAAGATAACAAAAAAGGGAAAGCATAGGCCCCTTGAGATAGCTAAAATACTACTATTTGAAATATGAATTAGATTTTGAAAGGTTTCCAAAGGTACAACTAGAACCAATAGGTGAAAGAGAAAAATATTTGGACCAAAATTTTCTGTATCAATATAAATAAGTGCTGTTATGGTATTCTTCATTTCAAAAATTAAGCTGTAGTTCACATACAGAAAAAATAATCTTTTTAAGCATAGAGTTCTATAAGTTTTTAAAAACCTCATAATCACATAACTATCATCATAGTCAAAATATAATAGAATTCTATCACCCCTCCCAAAACTCTTTTGTTCTCCTTTGTAGACCATACCTACGATTATTGACAATACCTGGTTTCTTAAAATGTTTGGGCTGCTGTAATAAAAATACTATAAACTGATTGGCTTTTAAGCAACAGAAGTCTATTTTTCATAGTATGGAGACCGGGAGCCAGGAAGTTTAATGTCTGATGAGGGCCTGCTTCTTAGTTCGTAGACAACAGTCTACTCATTGTACCCTTGCGTGTTGGAAGGAGCAAGGGAGCTATCAGGAATCTCTTTTGTGGGCACTAACCCCATTCAAGAGGGCTTCACTTCATTACCTAATCACTTCCCAAAGATCCCACCTCCAAATACTATCACACTGGGGAATAGGTTTCAACATATGCATTGGGGGTAGGGGACATAAGCATTCAGTTTATAATATCTAGTGACCAATAATCTGCTTTCTGTCTCTAGAGTTTAGCCTTTTGAGGGATGCCATATAATGAAAACATGGAATATGTATCCTTTAGAAAATGGGTTTCTATCACCAACAATAATGTATTTGAGATGCATCTGTATTTCTGCGTTTCAGTAAATCACTCTTTTTTATTGCTGAATAGAATATCATTATACACGTGTACCAGAGTCTGCTTATTCATTCATTTCTAATATATATATATTTTCAAAATATTTTATTTATTTATTTATTTGACAGACAGAGATACAGTGAGAGAGGAAACAGCAGGGGGCGTGGGAGAAGGAAAAGCAGGCTCCCCACTGAGCAGGGAGCCCAGTGCAGAGCTTGATCCCAGGATGCTGGGATCATAACCTGAGCCCAAGGCCGACATTTAACAACAAACACCCAGGCACCCCTCTAAAAGAAATTTTTGTTCTTCTAGTACTGGAGTATTATAAATACAATTTTTTAAAAGATTATATTTACTTGAGAGAGAGAGTGCACAAGCAGGGGGAGCAGCAGGCAAAGGGAAAGGGAGAAGCACGCTCCCTACTGAGTAAGGAGCCTGATGTGGGGCTCCATCCCAGGACCCTGGGATCATCAACTGAGCTGAAGGCAAATGCTTAACCACCTGAGCCACCCAGGTGCTCCTATAAATATAATTTTTATGATCATTCAGGTACAGGTTTTGTATGGGAAATACATAGGACTGGGTTTGCTGGGTCATATGGTAAATGTATAAATAACTTCATAAGAAACCGTTAAAATATTTTCCAAAATGTCCGTATCATTTTGAATTTCCATCAGCACTGTATAGAGCTCAAGTTGCATCTTGATCAACTATTGGTATTGTCATATTTTTTTTTCTTTTATTTTGGGATTTCTAATTATGGTTTCAGTTTCATTTATCTGGTAAACAATGAGGTTGAGCATATTTTTATGCGTTTACTTGCTATCCGTTTATCTTCCTTGGTGAAATGGCTATTTCAGTCTTTTTCTCATTGGGGAGGTATTATTTGTTTTATGATTATAGAGTTTTGGGAATATTTTGTATATTTTAGATACAAACCCTTTTTTTATGTATGTGATTTGTAAATTTTTCTCCCAGTCTGTGGCTTTTCTTTAACAGAGTATTTAATTTCCTTAGTGGAGTATTTTGAAGAGCAAAGTCTTTAACTTTGATGATGGAAAAATCATTAATATTTTCTTCTATGGCTTTCAAATAGATACCAAATTTAATCTGTTCTTTAATTATTTGCAGATTATAATTGCATTGCATATTTCTATAACACTGTATATATTAGAAAGATTCATTAATACTACTCCAGGGTTTTCAAACTAAAAAGCAAAACAAAATAAAAACTCCACACTAACCATAGTATCGGTTGATTGGGTAGAATAGCATATAAAAATTTAAAACATACATTCCTCAAACTTCAATAACATTAATTCATCCTTTTTACCTTGTTGCCTGAATTACATTGAAAATATTTGAAATGTTATACAGCTAAGTTTGACAAAGTTTGGTTACTTTCTACTTATTGGATTATTTCTATTCTTCAAAGTTTCTAAATTCTTTAATGTAGCACACTTTTTTTTTTAAAGATTTTATTTATTTATTTGACAGAGAGATCACAAGCAGGCAGAGAGGCAGGCAGAGAGAGAGGAGGAAGCAGGCTCCCCGCTGAGCAGAGAGCCCGATGCGGGGCTCGATCCCAGGACTCCGAGATCATGACCTGAGCCGAAGGCAGCGGCTTAACCCACTGAGCCACCCAGGTGCCCCAAATGTAGCACACTTTTGTTTTCACATTATTCACATGAAGTCAGATAAAATTAACTTTTGTTTATGCAGGAGAAAACTGACATATACTAAGATTGAGTGATTTGCCCAAGGTCATAGCTGTTGAATACAGAAATGTGACTAGAATTTATTTTTCTACATTCACCCTGAGAAATTCTCTCTATATCACACTGCCTAGCATCTTGTTTCCCAAGATGTTAATATGGATTTTCTTCTACCTTAACATGAAGTGGAAAGTTCCTACATACATTTCTTGACAACTTCTAGTTTACAGAATAGATCCCATGTCAAAAACAAAAACAAAAACAAAAACAAACGGACTACATAAGAAATCACTTTAATCTTGCTCTACTTACCTTAATATGTAGTCTTTTTTTTTATTAATTTCTTTTCAGCATAACAGAACTCATAGTTTATGCACCACACCCAGCACTCCATGACATATATGTCCTCCATAATACCCACCACCTGGCTCCTCCAACCTCCCACCCCTCGCCCCTTCAAAACCCTCAGATTGTTTTTCAGAGTCCATAGTCTCTCATGGTTCATCTCCCCTTCCAATTCTTAATATGTAGCCTTTTAACGGAGCTATCATATGTAGATGCTAAAATATGTTCTACATGTTATAGATTAGTTTAATCTACAGGTTGGGTAAATATTCTTAAATTTCACATTTAAATAATTTTAATTTATTCATAAATTGATAAAAGAGTTGACAATGTAAATTAACTTTGGTATTATAAACATGAAAAGTTATGATTGCACCATCTGCCAAGCAAATATTCTTTTTCTTAGATTTTATGACAAAATGATGGTTGTAAACATTTTATTAACAAGCATATGTTGCATTTAGAAATAGATGCCTTATCAAGACAATTGTACAAATTTATAAAGAAAAGTTAATGAGTCACGTGGTGCTATCTAGACTATAATATCTAGGTCCAGTCATTTTTCAATAATAACATACTTATCATTCATGTTATTCAGTTTTTAAATCCAGTGTGGCATGTTTATTAGTGAAATTAAAACAACCCACCATACTTCACACTGCACATAGAAAAGATAAGACAACATAATATAATTCTTAACATCTTAATCTGAATAAATTTTATTGTTTATAGGAATACAATATTTCTCACACAATTTTTAGTTATTAACACCACTCAGTTGTACAGGTAATACAAGAAAATAGAGTTTCAGATTTATAGTATCAAAGGTCACTCACAGAAAGAAGTTATTTTGGAAAAGTTGTCTTGGTCATCTGCTGCTGCCTGCCTTATCCCCAAATTTTCAGAAAATTTTTGCCATGTCTATCCACATCATTAGCATCAAAAATTTAATTTTGTAAGATAGATCTTCCCTTTACAAAGCTGGCTGGTAAAATGGCAGCAATCTGAACTGTGTTCTGTGGATTTTAGATTTTAGAACATGAAATATAGATCAATCTTTGGGCATTTGGCTATAACATGGTATAGTGTCAGTGTTAAGTTTATTAATTAAATAATGATTATGGTAACTTAAGTGAGTAGAGCTTATTGATCTCTCCTATCAAAGAAGTCTGGAGGTAACTATTCCTCTGTTGGTTTGATGACTGTATAATCACCAGGGAGCTGGGTGCCTTCAGTGTTTCTAGTCTCATCCTTAACCCTAATTTCCATTTTCTTGTTGATGTCATCATTGATGATGGCGGCCAGCATTCCTGCCATTGCATTTGTATTTCAGCCAATAGGAAGGTGAATGAAGGGACACCTCAAAAGCTTATTGAAGGTTTCTTTCCTAGCAGATTTTGCTTGTATTTCTTGGCCACTGCTATAGGAAAGGAGGCTAGGGAACATGGTCTTTATTCTTTGAGTCAAGGTATTCATCTATAACTCGTGCTTCTGTTATGAAAAAAGTTGCAAAAAGATGGTATTAGATCAGTGGGTAAGAATCTGTCATAAAAATAAGATTTAGAAGCTGCTGGTGGTTGTGTTCTATTATTAAACTTAAGAACAGTAAAAAAAAAACTGTTTTGAAAGAAAAAAAGAGGCAAAAATTCAAGGAACGACAGACAAAAGTGAGAAAAAATGATCAGCCTTAACTACCATAGACCCTGTCTGTGTTTCTTTCTGTTCCTGATGCCCAACTTCATCCCTGCTCAGTGTCACACCCTAGTGAGAGAGTGTTATGTTTGGAATTTAAGCCCTGCATTGAGTCCCCATTCTGTAATTTACCAGCAATTATTTTTGTCTCCTTCAAATTCCTATATGTCAAAGACAGATAGTAATAGCTATGTCATAGAATTTTTTTTAAATTAAAAAGTATAAGAATATGTTTGACTTATACTGCAAAAAGGAAAGTTGTAACTTTTTTATCATAATGTTAATTTGCCCCCAAATATGACATACTTTGACAATTAATATAGCAAGCCTGGTGGTAAATTAAGAAAAAAAAATGTGCTACACAACATTTGATTGGACTCAAATTGAGGCAGAAGATGGCAAAAGAAATTGAGGAGAAGACAAAAAGAGTAAAGTTCTTAACTTGGCACTATTACAAGATTCTGATTAAGAAATGGTTGCACAATGTGGTCTGGTTTTATGTGAGAGTATTTGCTCCATCTCACATTGGCAGTCTCTGATGACTGTCATCTCTAGATCCCCAGGACATTTCAGTTGACCAGCATCCCTAAATAATGCTTTGGACCTAAAGCTCTAAAGGGCAGGCAATCTTCTTTGACAACTCATTTAAATTTATTTTATCTAAGTTGGAAAAATTTGTTTATTCAGTTACACACAGAATAATGATGATGCTACCACATTTCCTTATCTGTTTTTTACTTACTCATCTGTTGTTTGCTTCTTTAACTGAACAGATATTTGAGAAATATTAACTATGTGATAGATGCTGTTAGGAAGCTAACAGTATATAAGCTATCATGTCCACATCTAAGAAATCTAAGATTTAGGACAGCATAGCTATGTGATACATACTGATTTCATACAGTACAACTAATCATATATGAATTTGCCTAATTAGAAGGATTGCAAAAGATAATTACAGTTATAATATTTGATGTTGGTTTATGCAGATCTGTGTATATATTCAGGATCTAAAGGATTACTTTTCACTATTTCTATTTAACTATGAGGTAGCGATCACTGTGAGAAGTATTACAACCTTCAAAGTAGTCCCAAATTCACTTCTTCGTTTGTGATCTCAACCAGATTCCACACTTCCAATGTGTCTTGTTCGTTTTTTCCCA
This sequence comes from Lutra lutra, assembly GCF_902655055.1. Lineage (NCBI taxonomy): Eukaryota > Metazoa > Chordata > Mammalia > Carnivora > Mustelidae > Lutra > Lutra lutra. The sequence continues at coordinate 27,311,578 of NC_062281.1, forward strand.
ATTTCCTACTGTTCTTTAACAGCCTTGAAAGTGTTCATTCTGAGTATGTTATTATCCACAACAGACACTTACTCTTAACTTCTATGATTATAATGCCATCCCATTCTCAGTTACTTAAGACTGATGACCCAGAATTACTGGTAACAAACATTCCTTTTCTTTAGTTCATCATGCCTAATTAGCCATCAACTCCTACATTTTTCTCCTTGCTATTTTATACATGCTCTTTTCTTTCCTTTTTCATATCTACCATCCTTGTCAATACATGGAACATATTAACTTATTATTCAGGTTTAGCATCAATGCTAAATAAGCCGTATAAAATGATTAAGGTAGCCAGTATAGGAATGATAACTTACCCAAACGGGTAAGGACCTGGGTAGTAAAGAGCTGAAAGGCTATGCTGGATGATTGGAAGAATGCCATACTTTCCCAAAAATAGTGGCTTCTGCTTTACTTCTACCAGCTAATGCATACATAAGTTTATCTCATTTACAAATTCTGTCCACGACCACACTGTGAAGGAGATGCTTTCTCAGACTACTAGTAAGAGTGAATCTTTAAGCCATCATTTTGAGGAAAAAATGTTGGTATTACATACTAAAAAGAATAAATTCAAACTTGTAATGTCATACAGCTGTGGAAATGAATACACTGTATCTATGTTCAATGTCATACATGATTCTAATAAAATAATACTGAGCAAAAAAAAAAAAAAAACAGGAACTGAGAATATATCTTGTGTGATTCCATCTATATATGTTCCCCCCAAAATAAAGATGGTTGAAACATAACTATATGATTAGCAATGCAAGTTTAGGGAATAGAATTTAAAAGGAAAGGGAGGACTATTGATCCAAAAATCATAATGACTCTATTATTTTAGTAAGGGAGAAAGAGGAAGGAGGAATAAATGGTTTGGGGGGATACTTGAAATATTCTATTTCTTACCCTCATGGGAAGTAATATGGATATTCACTCTGAGGTAAATCATTCTGTATATTTTTCTTTAGGTATAGTATAATTTTCAGTAAAGGAACATTTAAAATTATAATATCTAAAGGAAAGTTCTATATTAAAATTTCTTTCCAAAGTATAAAAATAAAGAAGCTTATTGCAAAAAAGGGGAGCTCACCAAGGCAATAGCAAAATGTTAAGGAAATTCAGAAAACAGGAGCAGTAGACATACTATTCAGTCTGTTGTGTTGCTCTGGTTATAATTACAAGAATACATGCTGGAAAATTAAAGGAAAATAATATGGAAAGTGCTTGTCTAAAATACCAAGGTTGAAACTTTCCATTCCTCTTGTGAGCAAGGGCTCTTTCTAGTAAGAACTGGGAGAGACCACAATCAAAAAGTCTCATATTTTGAAACCTACACCAATTTCAAAAGTTACTCAGAGACTTATTTATTATTAAAGAAAAATAAAGGCTAAAATAGTTACCATTTCTAAAGAGGAAATCATACAAGAAGAAGAAAAAATTGAAGAGAGATATTACAAAATTGCCAGATAATAAACTGAATACCAAGTCTAAAAAGAGAAATAATTGCAATAAGTGTACTTCAGACTTTCTATTCCATTAATCTTCTATTCTATAGCTTTATAAATCTCTAGTCCTGAAGCAGTTTCTGAAATTTTCTTTATTAAAATTGGATTTCATGGCTTTATATCCATAAAGTTTAACTTTAGATTCCAATTTTATGGGAAGTCTATGTAGAATGAAATCTATTTAATGCAAACCTCTATGTAGTAAGAAGAATGCTTTTTCTGTAAAAGTGATTTCAAATTCTAAATCATACAGTTCACAGTAAACATCTCTAAGGTCATTGCCCATGCTGGTTAATATCAAGAATATAATCCATATAATCTACAAGTCATGGTTGACATTATCTTGAGTGTGGTAACCACTATAGTGAACACTCTGTCAATTGACCAACACTATTGAAAGTTGGATCATGTATTTACTTTGCAAAATATACATAACAAAGGCTTATAAAAAGTTAATTTGTTTATAATTCTTTCCATTTCTCAGATTATACTGAATCTCCTCTGGCTCATAAATAATGCATATATTTTCTTTCCTCCTCTTTAATATATAACTATCAATCTCCCTTAATAATTATTGTATCATTTCCTCCTCCCTGATGGACAACCTGTCCATAACTTCCAACCACTGCTTGCTTAAAAATATAACATTTTTATGATTTTTTTGTTATCTCTTGTATGATCCAGAATCCCAGGAGGAAACAGATGGCATGCTCAAAAATGGAGTAATTAAGAAAAGTTTAATAAAGCAGCTAATTATAAAGTTGTGGGTAAAGTTAAGAGAACCATTAGAAGGGTAGTACCCCAGGGCTAAGAAACCTGAATGAGCAAGGGACAGGAGAGCTTCCCACAAGTCAAAGAGAACTATGTACAACAGCTGTGATATTCCTTAGAAGTAGTGAAGGAACCTAAGTAGTAGACACCTTGGCCATACTCTAGCCTACCCTATGTTCTGCTAATTCCTCCCACTAGCTGAAACTGTAACCAGAGGGCAAAGGAGTTTGCTTGTCTAGTTAATAAGGATGAGCCTCCCAGAAATACATTGCAAGGCAAAGAAGCAAACAAAATATCTATCACATTTTCATAAGGTAACACAGGTAAGACTTTACATATTTTTATGGCACATTAAAATACAGGTCCACTATATATTTTCATTTGAAGATTTTTTTCTGATGAATTGTCCTATAATATTAACTTTTGCACATTATAAAGTTTGTATCTCATCCCTCTTATTTTTAACTTAATTTTTTAATTTAAAAAGCATCATGAGCTCAGAGTCCTATTAGCTCTCTAGTTTAGGTCTTTCCACTCCATAGAGAGAACATGGATTTGAAGTCAGACAAAAATCACTTCAATTCTGACTCTTTTACCCTTGCAAGATATGCTAATTAGGTGAGCCTCATTTCCTTCTTTTGAAGAATGGAGGTTGTAATAATACCTAATAGTAAGTTTCCAAGAGAATAGACTTAAAGTATTTAAAAATCCTTGATACAGTTCCAGACATCAGTTCACTTCAGGGCAGAAACTGAAATGAACTCTTGCATGAATGAAGCAAAAATGCAAGACAGGGATGTGACAAGGGAGATCACCAAAACAAGAGTGCATTTCTGAGTTTTGCTACTGCTATGGATCACGGATGTTTGCTTGCACCAATATAATCTGAAAAGCCTTACCAAATGCGTTTTGGAACTGATTACCCAGAGGCCAAAATGATGAAACCTATATCCATCAGTTCTAATTCCTTGCTGATCATGGGCTTTCCCTCCAGTGTTCACTTCCTCACCTCATTTTGTATATGTATGAATGCACATAATTCCTCAGCATACCCCATGCAAAACCAGTTCCTACCTGGAACAGACTGTTGCAGCCATGGCTGGAGTAAGAGCTTGAGAGGAGAGGATTTTGAAGTGGTGAGTAAGGAATGTTCAATACAATTCCCAATACATGGTAGATATGCTATGGACTATAAGTATAAATATAATCATATTATTGTTAATTAACCAACACTGAAATAATACAGTAAAACAGGGTGAAATTACCTATGTGTGAAATAAAATGTTCTACGAATTTGAATACAGTGCTATGCAGGTAAAAGAAAGCTCTGACGAGTGTCGATCAACTAAGAACTTTCTATTTGATTTCTCAGAATTTTCATATACACCTCACTTTTCTGTAGGTTCATGCTTATTAATAATATGTTCCCTCTTAACAAAAACATTTCAGGGGCGCCTGGGTGGCTCAGTGGGTTGGGCCGCTGCCTTCGGCTCAGGTCATGATCTCGGAGTCCTGGGATCGAGCCCCGCATCGGGCTCTCTGCTCAGCAGGGAGCCTGCTTCCTCCTCTCTCTCTGCCTGCCTCTCTGCCTGCTTGTGATCTCTCTGTCAAATAAATAAATAAAATCTTTAAAAAAAAAAACCATTTCAAATTCAGCAACTTCATTCAGTCATTTTTCTTAAGTACTTACTTAAGTACTGTACCATGTGCTGAGGATAACAATGAACAAAAGAGTTTCAAATCCCTATGTTCAGTCTAGTGATGGAGACAAATAATTGAGGGGGAGAGGGCCAGGTTATGTGAAACGATGGTAAATATAATGGAGGACTATGACAAATGTTGGAAATGGGGTGGGGGGAGATGTTATTTTTATATAATAATGGTCAAAGAAATCCAACTGGAGATAATATAGGTGAAGATGCAGGGCATGTGAACATTGATGGAGAAGATTTTTATGTAAGAGTAAACGCCAAAACAAAGGTCTTAATGGTGACCTATCTATTCGAGAAAAAGCTAAAATATACAAGACTCAAATATTTGAGGAAAATGGTATCCAGTGTGGCTAGAATGGAGTGAGTGATAAGGAGGAGAGTAAAAGGAATTAGAGACGTAGTGGGTCCAGATCATATAGCCTTCCATGCAATAGTATGACTTTGCCATTTACTAAGTGAAAGAGAAAGCCAATGGACCATTTTGAACCAAAGAGTGTCAAAATTTGAATTACATCATAAAACTATCACTCTGATTGCTGTGATGAGAAAAGATTTTACAGGTGCGATAGTAGAAGCAGGGAAATTATTGCAATAATGCAGGTTATTTGATGGTATATTAATAGAGTGTGGTAGTAGTAAATGATTAAAAAAAAATTATGACCTGTCAGAAGTATTTTAAAAGTATACTCAGGGGGCACCTGGATGGTTCAGTTGTTAAACATCTGGTTTCAGCTCAGGTCAGGTTCCCAGAGTCCAGGATCAAGCCCTGCGTCAGGCTTTCCTGGCATTGGGCTTCCTGCTCTGCAGGAAGCCTGCTTCTTCCTTTCCAACTCCCCCTGCTTGTGCTCCCTCTCTCAATGTGTCTCTCTCTGTCAAATAAATAAATCTTTTTTTTTTTTTTTAAGTATGCTCATGGAGTATTTTCTGATGGATTTTATGGAGTGTGAAGAAAAGAGGAGTCAGGACTGACTAAAGCTTGAACAACTGGAAGGACACAATCTAGTTGACTAAACTAAGAAAGATTGAAATAAAAAGGACTTTGGAAGGAGGAGTAGGCTTTTGATATTTGACATGTGAAATCTGAAATGTATTTGTTGTCCAAGTGGAGATATTGGATAGACTTTTGGATATATGAGACTGAGGTTGAAATAAGAAGCCTAGAATGCAGATAAAAATTGGGGAATGCTCAATAAATTGATGTTATTTGAGGTTCCATACAAATTTTAGGATGGTATGTTCTTGCTCTGTGAAAAATGGTGGTGGTATTTTAATAGGGATTGCATTAAATGTGTAGATTGCTTTGGGTTAGCACAGACATTTTAACAATACCTGTTCTTCAATCCATGAGCATGGAATGGTTTTCCATTTCTTTGTGTCTTCCTCAATTTCTTTCATCAGTGTTCTATAGTTTTCAGAATACAGACCTTTTATTTCGTCGATTAGGTTTATTCTTAGATATCTTATGCTTTTTGATACAACTGTAAATGGGACCAATTCCTTGATTTCTCTTTCTGCCACTTCATTATTGGTATATAGAAATACAATAGATTTCTGTACTTTGATCTTGTATCCTGTGACTTTACTGAATTCGTGTATCAATTTCAGCAATTTTTTAGTGGCAACTTTCAGGTTTCCTCTATAGAGTGTCATGTCATCTGCAAATAATGAAAGTTTGACTTCTTCCTTGCAGATTTGGATGTCCTTTATTTCTTGTTGTTGCCTGATTGCTGAGGCTAGGACTTCCACTAATATATTAAATAACAATGGTGAGAGTAAACATCCCTGAGTTGTTCCTGATCATAGAAAAACTGAGAGCTTTTCCCCCCATTGAGGATGACATTAGCTGTGGGCTTTCATATGTGGCCCTTATGATGTTGAGGTATGTTCCCTCTGTCCTTACTTTATTGAGGGTTTTTATCAAGAATGGATGCTATACTTTGGCAAATGCTTTTTCTGAATCTATTTAGAGGACGATATGCTTCTTATCCTTTCTTTTATTAATGTGATGTATCATGTTGATTGATTTGTGAATATTGAACCACCCCTGCAGCCTAGGAATAAATCCCACTTGATCATAGTGAATAATTCTTTTAATGTACTGTTGGATTCAATTTGCTAGTATCTTGTTGAGAATTTTTATATCCGTGTTCTTCAAGGATATTGGCCCGCAAGTCTCTTTTTTAGTGGAGTCTTTTTCTGGTTTTGGAATCAAGATAATGCTGGTTTCCTAGAATGAGTTTGGAAGTTTTTCTTCCAGTTCTATTTTTTGGAACAGTTTCTGAAGAATAGGTATTAACTCTTCTTTAAATGTTTGGTAGGGGGCACCTGGATGATTCGGTCCATTTAGTGTCTGCCTTCAGCTCAGGTCATGATCTCAGGGTACTGGCATCAAGTCCCACATCAGGATCCCTGCTCAATGGGAGTCTGCTTCTTCCTCTCCCACTGCCCCTCTACCACGCTCATGCCCTTCTCTCTCTCTTTCTCTCTCAAAAAATAAGGAAAATCTTAAAACAAAGAAATCTTTGGTAGAATTCCCCTGGGAAGCCATCTGTCCCTGGAGTTTTGTTTGTTGGGAGATTTTTGATTACTGATTTGATTTCTTTGTTGGTTATTAGTCTGTTCTAATTTTCTATTTCTTCCTGTTTCAGTTGTGGTAGTTTATATGTTTCTAGGAATTTATGCATTTCTTCCAGATTGCCCAATTTGCTGGCCATATAATTTTTGTAATATTCTCTTACAAATATTTATATTTCTGTGATGTTATTTATCATCTCTCCTCCCTCATTTGTGTTTTTATTTGGGTCCTTTCTCTTTTCTTTTTGATAAGTCAGGCTAGGTGTTTATCAATTATTTATTCTTTCAAAGAACCAGCTCCAACTTTCATTGATCTGTTCTACTGTATTTTTGTTTGTTTTTTTCTATATCACTTATTTTAGCTCTATCTTTACTATTTCCCTTCTTCTTCTGGCTTTAGGCTTTATGCGTTGTTCTTTTTTCTAGCTCCTTTAGGTGTAAGGTTAGTTTGTGTATTTGAGATATTTCTTGCTTCTTGAGGTAGGCTTGCATTGCTATATACTTCCCTCTTATGACCACTTGTGCTGCATCCCAAAGGTTTTGGACCATTATGCTTTCATTTTCATTTGATTTCATGTATTTTTAAAATTTATTATTTAACTTCTTGGTTGCCCACTTATTCTTTAGTAGGATTTTCTTTAACCTCCATGTGTGTGGTCTTTCCAAATTTTTTCTTGTGGTTGACTTCAGTTTCATAGTGTTGTAGTCTGAAAATATGCATCATATGATCTCAATATTTTTTGTTTTTGTCCAGATATGATCTGTGACTCAGTGTGTGATCTATTCTAGAGAATGTTCCATGTGTACTCAAAAAGAGTGCTGCTTTAGGATGAAATGTTCTGAATATATCTGTTAAGTCCATCTGGTCCAGTATGTCATTCAAAGCCATTGTTTCTTTGTTGAGTTTCTGTTTAGGTGATCTGTCTGTCACTGTAAGTGGGGAGCTAAAGTTCCCTACTATTTTTGTGTTACTATCAATGAGTTACTTTATGTTTGTTATTAATTGATTTATATATTTGGGGGCTCCCATGTTGGAATTATAAATATTTATAGTTGTTAAATCTTCTTTTGGATAGTCCCCTTTATTATGATATAGTCTTCTTCTTCATCATTTATTATTATAGTCTGGTTTAAAATCTAAAATGCTATAAGTGTGGCTACTCCAGCTTTCTTTTGATGTCCATTAGCATGATGGATGGTTCTTCAACCCCTCACTTTCAATCTGGAGGTGTTTTTAGGTCTAAAATGTGTTTCTTATAGGCAGTATATTAATGGTTCATATTTCTTTCTCCACATTCATACCCTATATCTTTTAATTGGAGTATTTAATCCATTACATTCAGAGTGATTATTGAAAGATATGAATTGAGTGCCATTGTATTACCTGTAAAGTATGTGTTTCTGGAAATTTTCTCTGTTCCTTTCTAGCCTTTGTCACTTTTGGTCTTTGTTTCCCACTCAAAGAGCTTTCTTTAATATTTCTTGCAGGGTTTGGTTTAATGATAACAAACTTCTTTAGCTTTTTTTTTTTTTATAAACATATACTGTATTATTATCCCCAGGGGTACAGGTCTGTGAATCGACAGGTTTACACACTTCACAGCACTCACCACAGCACATACCCTCCCCAATGTCCATAACCCCACCTCCCTCTCCCGACCCCCCTCCCCAGAGCAGCCCTCAGTTTGTTTTGTGAGTTTAAGAGTCACTCATGGTTTGTCTCCCTCCCGATCCCATCTTGTTTCATTTATTCTTTTCCTACCCTCCAAACCCACCATGTTGCATCTCCACTTCCTCATATCAGGGAGGTCATATGATAGTTGTCTTTCTATGATTCACTGATTTCACTAAGCATAATGCCCTCTAGTTCCATCCACGTCATCACAAATGGCAAGATTTCATTTCATTTGATAGCTGCATAGTATTCCAAGAAGTATACCACATCTTCTTTATCCATTCATCTGTTGATGGACATCTAGGTTCTTTCCATAGTTTGGCTATTGTAGACATTGCTGCTATAAACATTGCTGCATGAGCCCCTTCAGATCACTACATTTGTATCTTTAGAGTAAATACCCAGTAGTACAATCGCTGGGTCATAGGGTAGCTCTATTTTCAACCTTTTGAGGAACCTCCATGCTGTTTTCCAGAGTGGTTGCACCAGCTTGCATTCCCACCAAGAGTGTAGAAGGGTTCCCCTTCTCCACATCCTTGCCAGCATCTGTCATTTCCTGACTTGTTAATTTTAGCCATTCTGATTGGTGTGAGGTGGTATCTCATTGTGGTTTTGATTTGTATTTCCCTGATGCCGAGTGATGTGGAAAATTTTTTCAAGTGTCTGTTGGCCATCTGGATGTCTTCTTTGCAGAAATGTCTGTTCATGTCCTCTGCCCATTTCTTGATTGAACTGTTTGTTCTTTGGGTGTTGAGTTTGCTAAGCTTTTTATAGATTTTGGATACTAGCCCTTTATACTGATATGTCATTTGCAAATACTTCTCCCATTCTGTCAGTTGTCTTTTGGTTTTGTTAACTGTTTCCTTTGCTGTGCAAAAGCTTTTGATCTTGATGAAATCCCAATAGTTCATTTTTGCCCTTGCTTCCCTTGCCTTTGGTGATGTTCCTAGGAAGATGTTGCTGCGGCTGAGGTCAAAGAGGTTGCTGCCTGTGTTGTCCTCAAGGATTTTGATGGATTCCTTTCTCATATTGAGGTCCTTCATCCATTTTGAGTCTATTTTCGTGTGTGGTGTAAGGAAATGGTCCAATTTCATTTTTCTGCATGTGGCTGTCCAATTTTCCCAGCACCATTTGTTGAAGAGGCTGTCTTTTTCCATTGGACATTCTTTCCTGCTTTGTTGAAGATTAGTTGGCCATAGAGTTGAGGGTCTATTTCTGGGCTCTCTATTCTGTTCCATTGATCTATGTGTCTGTTTTTGTGCCAGTACCATACTGTCTTGATGATGACAGCTTTGTAATAGAACTTGAAGTCTGGAATTGTGATGCCACCAACTTTGGCTTTCTTTTTCAACATTCGTTTAGCTATTCGAGATCTTTTCTGGTCCATATAAATTTCAGGATTATTTGTTATTCTTTGAAAAAAATGGATGGGATTTTGATAGGGATTGCATTAAATGTGTAGATTGCTTTAGGTAGCATAGACAGTTTCACAATATTTGTACTTCCAATCCAGGAGCATGGAATATATTTCCATTTCTTTGTGTCTTCCTCAATTTCTTTCATGAGTACTTTATAGTTTTCTGAGTATAGATTCTTTGCCTCTTTGGTTAGGTTTATTCCTAGGTATCTTATGGTTTGGGGTGCAATTGTAAATGGGATGGACTCCTTAATTTCTCTTTCTTCTGTCTTGTTGTTGGTGTGGAGAAATGTAGCGGATTTCAGTGCATTGATTTTATATCCTGACACTTTACTGAATTCCTGTATGAGTTCTAGCAGTTTTGGATTGGAGTCTTTTGGGTTTTCCACACATAGTATCATATCATCTGCAATGAGTGATGGTTTGACTTCTTCTTTGCTGATTTGGATGCCATTAATTTGTTTTTGTTGTCTAATTGCTGAGGCTAGGACTTCTAGTACTATGTTGAATAGCAGTGGTGGACATTCCTGCCATGTTCCTGACCTTAGCCGAAAAGCTCTCAGTTTTTCTCCATTGAGAATGATATTTGCGGTGGGTTTTTCATAGATGACTTTGATAATATTGAGGTATGTGCCCTCTATCCCTACACTTTGAAGAGTTTTGATTAGGCAGGGATGCTGTACTTTGTCAAATGCTTTTTTAGTATCTACTGAGAGTATTGTATGGTTCTTGTTCTTTCTTTTATTAATGTATTGTATTACATCGATTGATTTGTGGATGTTGAACCAACTTTGCAGCCCTGGAATAAATCCCACTTGCTCGTGGTGAATAATCCTTTTAATGTACTGTTGGATCCTATTGGCTAGTATTTTGGTGAGAATTTTTGCATCTGTGTTCATCAAGGATATTGGTCTGTAATTCTCTTTTTTGATGGGATCCTTGTCTGGTTTTGGGATCAAGGTGATGCTGGCCTCATAAAATGAGTTTGGAAGTTTTCCTTCCATTTCTATTTCTTAGAACAGTTTCAGTAGAAGAGGTATTAATTCTTCTTTAAATGTTTGGTAGAATTCCCCTGGGAAGCCGTCTGGCCATGGGCTTTTGTTTGTTTGGAGATTTTTGATGACTCCTTACTGGTTATGGGTCTGTTCATGTTTTCTATTTCTTCCTGGTTCAGTTGTGGTAGTTTATATGTCTCTAGGTATGCATCCATTTTTTCCAGATTGTCAAATATGTTGTTGTAGAGTTACCTGTAGTGTGTTCTTACAATTGTTTTTATTTCCTTGGTGTTGGTTGTGATCTCTCCCCTTTCATTCATGATTTTATTTATTTGGGTCCTTTCTCTTTTCTTTTTGATAAGTCTGGCCAGGAGTTTATCAACCTTATTCTTTCAAAGAACCAGCTCCTAGTTTCATTGATTTGTTCTATTGTTTTTTTGGTTTCTATTTCATTGATTTCTGCTCTGATCTTATGATTTCTCTTCTCCTGCTGAGTTTAGGCTTTCTTTGTTGTTCTTTCTCCAGCTCCTTTAGGTGTAGGGTTAGGTTGTGTACCTGAGACCTTTCTTGTTTCTTGAGAAAGGCTTGTACCACTATATATTTTCCTCTCAGGACTGCCTTTGTTGTGTCCCACAGATTTTGAACCATTGTGTTTTCACTATCATTTGTTTCCATTAATTTTTTTTAATTCTTCTTTAATTTCCTGGTTGACCCATTCATTCTTTAGAAGGATGCTGTTTAGTCTCCATGTATTTGGGTTCTTTCCAAATTTCCTCTTGTGATTGAGTTCTAGCTTCAGAGCATTATGGTCTAAACATATGAAGGGAATGATCCCAATCTTTTGATACTGGTTGAGACCTGATTTAGGACCAAGGATGTGATCTATTCTGGAGAATGTTCCATGTGCACTAGAGAAGAATGTGTATTCTGTTGCTTTGGGATGAAATGTTCTGAATATATCTGTGATGTCCATCTGGTCCAGTGTGTCATTTAAGGCCTTGATTTCCTTGTTGATCTTTTGCATGGATGATCTGTCCATTTCAGTGAGGGGAGTGTTAAAATCCCCTACTATTATTGTATTCTTGTCGATGTGTTTCTTTGATTTTGTTATTAATTGGTTTATATAGTTGGCTGCTCCCACGTTAGGGGCATAGATATTTAAAATTGTTAGATCTTCTTGTTGGACAGTTCCTTTGAGTATGATATAGTGTCCTTCCTCATCTCTTATTATAGTCTTTGGCTTAAAATCTAATTGATCTGATATAAAGATTGCCACTCCTGCTTTCTTGTGATGTCCATTAGCATGGTAAATTCTTTTCCACCCCCTCACTTTAAACCTGGAGGTATCTTCGGGTTTAAGATGAGTTTCTTGTAGGCAACATATAGATGGGTTTTGGTTTTTTATCCATTCTGATACCCTGTGTCTTTTGATTGGGGCATTTAGCCCATTGACTTTCAGGGTAACTATTGAGAGATATGAAGTTAGTGCCATTGTATTGCCTGTAAGGTGACTGTTACTGTATATTGTCTTTGTCTTCTAGGGTCTCTCTTTGCTTAGAGGACCCCTTTCAATATTTCCTGTAGAGCTGGTTTGGTGTTTGCAAATTCTTTCAGTTTTTGTTTGTCCTGGAAGCTTTTTATCTCTCCTTCCATTTTCAATGATATCCTAGCTGGATATAGTATTCTTGGCTGCATGTTTTTCTTGTTTAGTGCTCTGAATATATCATGCCAGCTCTTTTTGGCCTGCCAGGTCTCTGTGGATAAGTCTGCTGCCAATCTAATATTTTTACCATTGTATGTTACAGACTTCTTTTCCCAGGCTGCTTTCAGGATTTTCTCTTTGTCGCTAAGGCTTGTAAATTTTAGTATTAGGTGATGGGGTATGGACCTATTCTTGTTGACTTTGAGGGGGGTTCTCTGCACCTCCTGGATTTTGATGCTTGTTCCCTTTTCCATATTAGGGAAATTCTCTCCAATATACCTTCTGCTCCCCTCTGTCTTTCTTCTTCTTCTGGAATCCCAATTATTCTAATCTTGTGTCGTCTTATGTTGTCACTTATCTCTCAAATTCTCCCCTTGTGAACCCGTAGCTGTTTGTCTCTCTTTTGCTCAGGTTCTTTATTCTCTGTCATTTGGTCTTCTATATCACTAATTCTTTCTTCTGCCTCATTTATCCTAGAAGTAAGAGCCTCCAGTTTTAACTGCACCTCACTAATATCTTTTTTTAAATTTCAGTTTGGTTAGATTTTAGTTCTTTCATTTCTCCAGAAAGGGCTTTTATCTCTCCAGAGAGGGTTTCTCTAATATCTTCCATGCCTTTTTCGAGCCCTACTAGAACCTTGAGAATTGTCATTCTGAACTCTAGATCTGACATATTACCAATATCCATATTGATTAGGTCCCTAGCCTTTGGTACTGCCTCTTGTTCTTTTTTTTTTTTTTTTTTTTTTTTTTTTTTTGGTGAGTTTATCCACCTTGTCATTTTGTCCAGATAAGAATATATGAAGGAGCAAATAAAATACTAAAAGGGTGGCAAAGACCCCAGGAAAATGCGCTTTAACCAAATCAGAAGAGACCCCAAATCGTGAGGGGGGAGAAAGGGATAAAAAGCAGTTCAGGAAAAAAATTGAAAAAAGAAAACAAATAAAAAATATAAAAAAGAAATATATATATACATATATATATATATGTATATATATATATATATATATATATACATATATATATTAGACTGGTGACTAGAACTGGGTCACCCACTTAATTTTGGGAGTATTTTGGTCTCTTAGAAGAAACTACCTCCCCAAATTTTAAAGAATGAAAAACATATATAAGGGTAAACACAATGAAGGGATGGAATATTCCTATAAAGATGAAAAAAAATTTTTTAATTTCTAAAAAAGGAGTAGATAATGTAAGTTGGTTGGGAGAATAAAGAAAAAGAAAGTGGAGAGATGTTGCTCAGGCAAACCCAGAGCTAGACTTAAGGTATATTTTGATCTATTAGAAGTAGTTGCACCCCGAATTTTTTAGAAGAAAAAACCCTATGTGTATACAAAAAAATAAAGTTAGATACAATGAAGGATAAAATATGACTATAATAATGAAGCTTCAAAAAAGATTATTATTATTTTTTTTCATGAAAAGTATTGTTAAGATAAACTAGTTTAAAAACATTAAAAAGGGAAAGGGTAAAAGTTAAAAAAAATTAGCAGAAGAAAAAGAAAAAAAATTAAATTAAAAAAAATTAAATTAACTGCAAGACTAAAGAATTATGGGGAGAAAGCCATGAGTTCCATGCTTTGCTTTCTCCTTCTATGGAATTCCACTCTTCTTCTTGGTAAGTGAACTTGGCCTTGGCTGGATTTCTTGTTGATTTTCTGGGGGAGGGACCTGTTTAATTGATTCTCAAGTGTCTGCCCAAGGCGAAATTGCACCACCTTTACCAGGGGCCAGGGTAAGTAATCCACTCGGGTTCACTTTTGGGAGCTTTTGTTCCCTGAAAGCTTTCCATAGAGTTCCAGAGGACGGGAAAATGGCGGCCTCCCAATCTCCAGCCTGGAGGAGCCGAGAGCTCGGGGCCCCACTCCTCAGTGCACCCTCAGAGAAAAGTGCTCAATCACTCTTGTCTCCCTGGCCTCTGGCCGCACTTGGAGAAAAGCACTTAATCACTCCTACTTAGAGAAAAGTGCTCAGTCACTCCCATCTCCCCGGCCTCTGGCTGTGCTCTGAGCTCACCCAGCCTGTGACTGGTTCAAGGTAACCCCGAGCTGAGAGCTCACTCCTCAGCTCTGTCTCTGTAGCTGGCTTCCCTGCTCTAATACCTGTGAGCTCTGCGAAACTCAGACACCCCTGATCCTTCTGTGACCCTGGGGGACCTGAGGCCCTGCTGATCCTGCATGGGCTTCACCCTGGTTTTGCCTCTGGAGTAATGTCCCTCAGTGGAGCGGACTTTTAAAAGTCCTGATTTTGTGCTCCATTGCTCTGCTGCTTGCCATGAGCTGGCCCCTCCCCCTGTGGTCTATCTTCCCATCACTTTGGATTCACTTCTCTGCCAGTCCTACCTTTCAGAAAGTGGTTGATTTTCTATTTCTAGAATTGCTGCTCTTCTTCTCTTCAATCTCCTGTTGGATTTGTAGGTGTTTGCAATATTTTGGATACGCTATCTAGCTGATCTCCTGCTACCTGATGTCGTCTCAGCCTGCTACTTCTCTGCCATTTGACTCCTTCCCTAAACTTCTTTAGCTTTTATCTAGGAGACTCTTTCTCTCTCTCTTTCTATTTTGAATGATAGCCTTGCTGGATAAAGTATTCTTGGCTGCATATGTTTCCCATTTAAATATATATATATATGTATATACATATATATATACACACACACACACACATATATATATATAAAATGATACTTTCTATTGGCCTTCCAAGTTTCTGTAGAAAGATCTGCTTCTAAACTTATTTGTCTTACCCTATAAGTTAGTCATGTCTTTCCTCTTGCTACTTTTAAGATGTTTTCCTTATCTTTATATTTTGCAAATTTTACTATGATATGTCTCGGTATTGGCCTGCTTTTGTTGATTTTGATGGGAGTTTTCTGTGCTTCCTGGATTTGGATGGTTCTTTCCTTCCTTAGATTAAGGACATTTTTAGCTATAATTTCCTCAAACTTTCTGCCTCTTCTTCCCTCTCTTCTTCTTTTTGAGCTCCTGTGATACAAATGTCATTACACTTTATATGGTTTCTGAGTTCCCTAAGTCTATTTTCATATCTAATATTTTTCTTTCTCTCTTCTTTTTCAGCTTCATTATTTACCATAATTTTATCTTCTATAACACTTATTCATTCATCTACTTCTTCCATTCTTGAGATCATTACATCCAGTTGATTATGCATCTCAGTTATAGTATTTTTTATTTCAGCCTGACTAATTTTTAGGTCTTTTTATCTCTCTAATAAGGGACTTCCTGGTGTCTTCTATGTTTTTCTCGACCCTAACTAGTATTTTTATGTTTCTTGTTTAAATTCTGGTTCAGTTACTTATTAATTCTGGCACTTATACCTATTTTGGTTAAATCCCTGGCCATGACATTTTCTTGTATTTTCTTTTGGGATAAATTTCTCTGTCTCAATATTTTATCTTGGTCTCTATCTTCTTCTCTGTGTTAGGAAAGGCTGTTTTGATTCCTGCTCCTGAGAGTACTGGCTTTATTAAGAAGGGGAAAAATCGGGGCATCTGGGTGGCTCAGTGGGTTAAAGCCTCTGCCTTAGGCTCAGGTCATGATCCCAGAGTCCTGGGATTGAGCTGCACATCAGGCGCTCTGCTCTGCAGGGAGCCTGCTCCCCCCCCCCCCCCCGCTCTCTCTCTGCCTACTTGTGATCTCTGTCTGTCAAATAAATAAATAAAATCTTAAAAAAAAAAAAAGAAGAAGGGGGAAAACCATGTAGAGAGATGAACCATGAGAAGCTGTGGACCCTGAGAAAAAAATCTGGGGGTTTCAGAGGGAAGGGGTAAAAAGGTGATGGGTATTGTGGAGGGCATATATGGTGATGAGCACTGGGTGTTAGTTATACTTAACTAATGAATCATTGAACACTGCATCAAGAACTAATTATGTACTATACAGTGACTAACTGAATATATATATTTTTAAAAAGGTCGTATACTGTGCAAGACCTGGTGCATCAAGAAGTGTTTCTAGGGATGCTTGGGTGGCTCAGTCAGTTAAGCATCTGCCTTTGGCTCAGGTCATTATCCCAGGGTCATGGAATCGAATCCCACATCAGGTTCCTTGCTCAGCGGGGAGTCTGCTTCTCCCTCTGCCTGCCTCTCCCTTTGCTTGTACTTATACTCTCTCTCTCTGACAGACAAAAAAATAAAATCTTTAGAAAAAAAAAAAAAGAAGAAGAAGGTTTCTTGTGTAGGCTGTTTGCACTCCGCTACTATGTTTTGGTTATTCTTTCTCTCAGGTCAGCCATCTGCAGAGTTTCTCCTTACCTACAGTGGGGAGTGTTTGGACTTTGGCCAGGTTATGGCAAGTTTTAACTCGGTGCGCTCTGATCTGCTTGTTAAGAGACATGATGCAATTTCCACTATGCCTGACATTTTGCAGCAGTTGGTGGTCAATAGACTAGGTGTGTATAAGGGAGTTGTGCTGGTCTTCTCCTGCTGCTCTGGTTCTCAGGCACTCTTATCCTAGTGAAGAATCTTCTGTAGAGCACAGTTGGTGGGGGAGGGGCTTGGTTGGAGGCTTGATGTAAGTGGTTCATACTGTCACTGTTGGCACTGTGCTGCTTACTAAAGTTTATTTATGCTGAGCGGCCGGGAAGGGAAGTGGTACAGCCCTCTCCCTCATCCAGGAGAGAGAAGTTCCCACCTTCTGTTGTCTGGGAAACCCTCATAGCAGAGCAAACAATCTCCCCTCATGTGTCCCAGGAATCCCTCAAATCCCTGCCTTCCTTCCTCCTGTCTGTGTCCTGCTGTCTTCCCACCTGGCAATGCACTGCACCTCTGTTTTATCTTGGGCAGTTTGTCTGAGTTTTAAAACTCCAAACTGTAGGGACCTGGCATGGGGAAGACCTGCACTGGTCTGCTGGGGGAGGGTCTTGCCATGCTGGGACTGGTGCAGGTTGTCCCAGGGGGACAGTTGCACCAATGCACAGGAACTTGGAGTTTGGAGTAAAGCATAACAAAAAGCCAGTGCCCAGGTTAGCTGTCCTTCGCAGGTGTCTCTACAACTATGCTAAGGGGTGGAAGAGCATAATTGCACCCACCCACTCTTTTGTCTCTAGAGAGGCAGTGCCACCACTCCCAGATGTGCTCTAACAAGGGACAACTGCCTACCAGGGCTTCCCAGGGAACCTCAGGTTCTATCCTTCTCCACAGGAGCACTGTAATGCCCACCAGGCTCCTCACCTGACATTGTATGGACCTCTAAAACTCCAGTCTTTTAGCTACACTGGTTATAAAAACTCATGATATTCAGTCCCTCTGTTTCCCAGCAATGATTTTGATTGTTTTCTTTGTGCTATCCTCTGTGTGCTTCTCTCTGTCTTTCTCTGTCTCTGTTTCTCTCTCTCTTTCTCTCCCCCCCAACCTCTCTGATGATCAGGGCTTCCTCACCTCCACAGCATCTATGATCCTTTTGTCCCCCAAATCACATCTCTGCACTTCTTACCTTCCACATGTGGTCTCTTCTTTCCCTTTAGTTGTGCAGTTTGTTCTGTCAGTTCTCGGATCAATTTCTCAGGTGTTCAGAAGGATTTGGTATTTATCTGTGTCAAGGGATAAGGCAAGTTTAGGGTCCTTATACTACTCTACCATCTTAGTCCTCGCCCCCATCCATATCTTAATGGTTATCATATCCTAATGTTTAGCCACACATTTCATTGATGAAGTTATCATGACTACCTGCCTAAAGGAATCAGTGAGTATCCTTTCATTCTAAGGATACATAGACTATATCATTTATCATTGTGTATATATTGTTATTGGATGCATGTCTGATCAAAAGTTGTACATGTTTTTTTTTTTTTTATTTAGAGATATAGTTTAACTGTTAGGCATTTAAGTGTTATGTCTATCACATTTCAAAAGTTTCCCAAAATCAAAATTAAACAGATTTTCAGTTTTCCTTAAAAAAAAAAAAGATAATTCTCAGCAGCATTAAAATTTCATAAAACCTGGGTGGTTTTCCCTAAGGATACTTTAGGGGGATAGGTAGATATGACATTGAAGGAAAATGTTGCATGTGAGGAAAATAGATCATTTGGATTTAATAAGCCTTACAAATAGGACCCATTCATTTCCCTTTTACAGCCATATGACTACTTAATCATCTATATTGACTATTATGTACAATAAATGACAGTTAAGGATTCACTTTCTTCCTCTCCTTTTTCCCTTTCATTTCCTCCTGCTTATTCTCAGAATGGCAAGTGTAGCTATTGTTACTATGCCACTCATCTCCCCCATCCTGAATCATTCTCCTTGTTTTGAATGACACATTCTGCATATATGTTCACTTATTATACTTTTTAAAATTTTATTTTATTTTTTTATAAACATATAATGTATTATTAGCCCCAGGGGTACAGGTCTGTGAAACACCAGATTTACACACTTCACAACACTCACCATATCACATGCCCTCCCCAATGTCCATAGCCACTTATTATACTTTTATAAAATACTGTGAGTCTGCTGTTAGTTTATACACCATAGATTGCTTTGTCAAAGCAACAAGTAGGGTCAGTAGCTATTTTTACAATCCTCTAGACTCTAGAATCTAAGAACTAAATGGCCTTCAGGATCAGTATTTTCCCAAATCAGAAATATTTTTTTTAAATACAATTACCTTTCTGGATTATTATTTCAAATTTTATGTATTTTTACTGTCTTAAGATCTGTGTGAGATACTTCACAAATTATGATGTCACCCCACAAAAACTCTGTAGAGGCTTGTATTTTCAACAGCACCAGAGATCATCCTCTAGATCCCATGAACAGTGATCTCCAGCATTTATTTATTCTTGACTTCTGGAAATAGATGGACCCTGCTTCTTGGAAAGGTATTGGAATGGCTGTCCATTTTCTTATGTTTAGAACAAAAACCTTTTTTTTTCCTTTGAGATAGTTGTTGGTAAAGATAAATTGTATCAAAGTTCTCACCTTTAAACTGAACATTTTTCCTTCTACTTAGCATATCTGCCAACCACATATAGCCTTAGAATCTAACTAAAGGGGTGCCTGGGTGACTCAGTCAGTTAAGCGGTTGCTTTTGCCTCAGGTCATTATCCCAAGGTCCTGGGATCAAGCCCCATATTGGGCTCCTGCTCAGCTGGATGCCTGCTTCTCCCTCTTCCCACTACTTATACTCTCACTATCTCTCTCTCTCTCTTTTTTCTCTCCTTCCCTCAAATAAATAAATAAAATCTTAAAAAAAAGAATCTAACTAAAAGTATATAAAATCTTTCATGGAGAACATTGTACATATTATCTCTCTGAGTTCAATTCAGTGAAATAACTTGGAAAAACTCTACCTTAGGGATGATACTTTACTTGCCTTGATTTATAAGAAAAATTGATCCTACTGCTTAGCCATATGCAGTAAGCCATAAATAAATACAATAAAGAACAGGCCCATTTGCACAAAGATGTAATAGAGAATGCAAAAATAGTCTCCTTTCGAGAAACTTACAAAGTATATTAGAACTTTTGGAAATAGCTATCATTACCCTAGAGAACAATTACCTATCATCAGAAGAACATTTTAAGAACTCTCTTTTAAAAAAATCATTGAAAATATTCTGAAAATACAATTTTAACACCTTATTTCCACACTTTCTAGTTAACATAATGACTAATTAGAAGCAAGATATTCATTTCTTTCCAACAACAACTCCCTTAGCTCCTTATTTGTTTGGTTATTCATGTAGTCTTAATATCTCTCTCATTGTTATCTTGGGTTCTTATACTTCTAGAAGATAAGGATAATAACGAACCTGTGCTTTAACTGACTAAAAGAGCACCATGTGCAAATTGGCAGCCCATACAGGAGTTTAATGCTGATAGTTCTATTTCACTGTAGCAACAGATATATGTAAGACCCTTGTATTTACATGGAGCCATCTGACAGGTTTTCTTTTCTTTTTTTTTTTTTAATTTCCATTTAATTCAAACCTCAAGTCCTCAAAATGATTTGGAAAAGTTGGAGTTTTCAAATAATAAGACAAAGTAAGAATGAGAGTAAGGAGTTTAGTTTAGTATTGTTGAATGGCTCTAGTTCTGTTTCTCTTCAGCTGTGGATAACTGAGACTAGTCATTATCACACCTGTCAAAAGGAAGTAGCAAAAGACATAGTTCTACCAGAAATATACCTCAATTCAGAGCTTCTATGGATACTCAGGGAATTTGAGGTCCTATAGGAATGAATCAGAGAAACATGAAATACTGTTAAATTCAAGAATTTTTTTTTCCTATGAAACTAAAGGAATAAGCAGTATTGGTTCTCATTTCATGAAGCCACCCATATTTCTGTACATCCTTTTAAAAAATTGAGAATATTTTCAAAATTGAGGGTTCAAATTGTAGGTCATTGTCATAACTTATGATGTATTATATATGTGCGATAGTCAGTGCAGCTATAACTCAGATTTGAAAGCCATAAAAGTTAATATTAAAGTGAATATAGCTGTTGATCTGAAAAAAATTATTGAACAAGTCAAATTTAGTTAAATAAGAAGAACTGAGCCTGTGTCAGAATACAGATGAATGCAATAGAGGTGCTTATTGAATCCAAGGAATTATTAGTTTTTTCAACTTTGAACTGTTTTTATGAAAAAAAATTTCATTATCTGAGACAATACTAGTATTTAATCAACAAATAACATATTACATCATACTTCCATTATATGATCTGTTAATTTAGTTACAAAAAGTAGTTGAAGAGGAAGAATAAATAGTCAAATCATGTTTAAGTTACTATTTATTTTCCTCCAAACAAGGTTTTCCATTTTTTTCTGTCATTGAAAACATCATGCTTAACAAAATTATTATATATTTTAAGAAATATATTTAAAGCAGATATGTAAGTACAGTATACCCCCTTATAGCCCAAATTTTCAAGATTTTGTTATATGTGATTTATATATACCTTTCTTTGCCATAAAGCATTTAAACAAATTCTGCACATCATTTTACAACTGACTCTCTGAAAAAATGTGTATTCTTCTGTAATAGTAACCAGTATTATTCAAACAAAATTACCAAGTGTTTCCTTGATATGAACTGATACTGAATCAATAATCAAGTTTTTCCAATGTCAAAAAATATACCATTTGTTAAGGTAAATCAGGATCCATGAAATTCCACATATTGTATTTGTATTAGGTTGTGTCTCTTAGATTCTTGAATTTTATTTTAACTTTGAACTTTTGAATGAAAAAACAATAGTAACTATAGAACTACCAATGGGATCATATATTTTATATAATCAAGTAACAACTAATAAATATTATTAAAATAGAAAATCACTATTTATTCATGATTGTTGGGAGGTACAAATAATTAGGGAGCAAAGGAACGTGAAGACAAATACCAGTAGAGTTGGAGAAGAAAGACAGAGATACCAGTCCAGTTGGAGAAGAAATATAAAAGGAATTTTTCTAGTGGTTACAGGAAAAAGTGATTCAATGAAGACTTTCCCAGAGATATCCAAGGTTTAGGAGAAGGAATTTTGTGTGTGATTGTGGGTGCATGCATTTGTGGGAAAATGTGGGAGTAGAAGCTTAGATTCATTCAGCTCCATAAATTTTTTTTAATATTTTATTTATTTATTTGACAGAGATCACATGTAGGCAGAGAGGCAGGCAGAGAGAGAGGAGAAAGCAGGCTCCCTGCTGAGCAGAGAGCCCGATGTGGGGCTCGATCCCAGGACCCTGGGATCATGACCCAAGCCGAAGGCAGAGGCTTTAACCCACTGAGCCACCCAGGTGCCCCAGCTCCATAAATTTTTATTAAATGTTAGGGACTGTGATGTGTAGCAGAAAGATGATAACAGATGCAATACTACTAGAGTTAGAATCAATTTTATTGATTATTATAGTATATAAATACTATATTAATATATCAGTTAAATATTTTAGGGTTCAAGTTGAAGTATACAAAACTGAAATTATTTTAAAATATAAGTACCTTTCTTAATCAGAAAAGTTTAGAATCCAAAGGGTTCTAAATGTGGTTTATACAAAAGATCAATATTAGGGCTCTGGGTTGTCTTCTCTTGGATAATTTTGTCTTTCCCCACAGATGGCTGTCACTGTATAAAATATCACATTACATGGTAAGGTACAAGATAATAAGTGGTTGGGGAATATTATGGGCTAAATTGTGTCCCCCCCATGCACAAATTTATATGTTGAAGACCTGAACTTCAGTACTTTAGAATGTGACTGTGTTTTGGAGATTGACCATTAGCCTGAGATTATTAGAGTGGGTCCTAATTCAACCTGACTGGTCTCCATAGAAAAAGATGGAATTTGGACCCAAGGACATCAGAGTACACACGCATATAGCCTTTGTTTTGTTTTGTTTTTGTTCTTGGCTATGCAATGAAAGCAAACACTCATGACTTCAGGGAATTGATGTTTCCTCTCTTTAAAGTTTGTTCAAGATAAGATGAAGACAGAAGGTTTTGCTTCTAGCAATCTTGTGAAATGACAGCAAGAGGGTGGCCATCTATAACACTGTGTGAGTGGCCTCAGAGGACACCAAACCTGTTGGCATCTTGATCTGGAACTTCTAGCCTCCAGAAGAATAAGAAAATAAGATTCTCTTATTGAAGCTACCCAGTCTCTGTATATTGTTATGTCAGTACTGGCAAACTAATGCAGAGAGCTTCCTTTAGAGAAAGTGGGCTTCCTTATGTTTCTCTCTCCTTTTACTGAGAAGTAAAATCTTTTTCAGTGACTCTCAGCAGACATTCTCTCAGGTCCTTACAGCTAATACTGAGTCACATGCCTATTGCCTAGATGTAGCAAAAGAGACTGCATATGTACGCCTTTGGTATTAAGGCCCATAGAAAGTGACATGGGGTCTTTCTGACAGAAATTAAGAGGCTAAACTTTGTAGTTGGGTTGGCAACTAATCATTTATGTAAGTTAGAGGACTTACGTAATTTGAGGCATTTACCCAAATTTTAAAGTTTACATAGGACAATTTGTAAGATTTTGTACAAATTAGGGGAAAAGTTATCTTTCTTAATTAAGCTTGTTTATATTATATGACATCTACTAACAGTTTGTTGCAACAACAAATCCACCCTTAGTACAAGTGAATGGTACCTTTTGGTGTTATAGTAGCTTTGGTTTCAGGAAAGCATATGTGGAGTAGAAAGTTTGAACAGCATCATGAGGGATATTTGGGAATTAGATAAAAAGGGAATGGAGTGTATTGTAGCAAAGGACACAAAATAAGCAAGATCACAGAGAATTAAAACACCATCCAATACTGAGGACATACAAGCTGTTTCATATTATTACAGCTTGGAGCACATATTAGGGAGCAGTGGGAGCTGAAGTGAAGGAGACTGACAGAGCCTGGTCATTACAGATTTGGAAGAATGCAAGGTTTCATGGCTTGAGTTGATGCAAATGCATCAATCTAATTGATATACACAGAAAGAGACAATACAGGAATAGAAGGTGGAAATGATTTGGACATGATAAGTATGGCATACTTGTAGAAGCAACTATTATATAGAATCTGGAACACTAACTTTGTCATGCTTACATGAATTCTCATCCTTTTCTCAGTTCTTTGTTGGCTAAAGGACCATGGGAATATTAGGTCACCTCTCTAGGACTTAATATCCTCATTTGTGAGATTATACACACACACACACACACACACACACACACACACACACACACACATATGCTTGAATCAAGGGTTTGTGAGAAATATGGTAATGTATGTTAGACTAATCATTAAATAAAGCCTTATGTGTTAATAAAGTTCAGCTATTTTTCTTTACTATTCCTTCTATTCAGCCTTCTTCTCACATTTCTCTTTATTGCAATAAAGATACCTTCTGGGGTTTTGTATCAAAAACCCATGTTATTTCAGATAGATATATAAGCTTTTGATTCATTTAAGTTTACTACATACCATAGAGTTCATAATAAAATAATGAAATTAATAATTATCTCAGCTTCAAGTCATTTCCTTTCTTCCATGTACTCCTCATTTTCTTTCTCAGTTCTCTGTTTCACAGAAGAACATTACTTTGGGGCTAATTTTAATTAATTCTGATTAATATTCAAGAAGGATAAAGTTTTTGAGGAAAATAAATTTTGGTACTGAATAGAGACTGGTGCCCTGCTGGGAACCAGTCTGAAAGATTTTGGGTGAAATTCACCAATCCAACTTGTGCCTTTGCTCTGTAAACTTAGAGAACATTCTTTCTGAAAGGTCAGCTGCTGGAATTCTGAAATTCTTTCCATTCCCAGGCTTCATTGCATTTGTTATATGAGACAGCTTTCAAGGTCTGAAAGATCTGACACCTTCTGTCTTTCTGTCTTCACTTTCTACCACTCTTGTCCCCACTAACTTCACTTCTATCACTGGCTCTCTTGAAGGTTCTTTACCCATCAAACTCACTTCTGCCCCAGGGAATTTGTGTTTGCACTTTTTTCTGCCTCTGATGTTCCTCATGCCTGATTTCTTCACTTCTTCAGTGCCTGCCCTATGTCACTGTTGGGGTCCGTGATCAAAGGAACGAGACTGATACAAAGTGAAGGTCAAGCAAAGCTTTATTTTGCGCCAAGTGTCAAGAATCAAACTGACCGGTCAGGGCTGTCTCTTACGAAAAGGTGACAACAACGACCCCCCTGGCAAGACCACTCCCAACGTGGCCACTCTGGACTAGGCCTCTCCCCAGACGATGCTGCTCCTGACTAGGCCGCTCACTGAGGAGGCCTCACATCGAGGGAGCCACTCCCGAAATGAAGCTGCTCCCCGGAATGACACTGCTCCCGCAAGGCCGCTCGGCGAGGCCACGGCTCAGGGTTGTGGGGCCACTGGCGGCGGGGCCACTGGCGGCTCTCACCACTCTTACAGCTCTGACAAGAGCTCTGACAGCTCAGACAGCTCTTAAAAGAGCTCTGACGGCTCTGACGGCTCTTACAAGAGCTCTGATGGCTCTGACAGCTCTGACAACTCACCCTGCTCTGACAACTCTCCTACTCCTACAACGACTCTCCTACTCCTCCCCAGCCTCAGCCTCACAGACTAACCTTTATAGGGGTGGTTGAGCCCTGCCCACACACATGTGGCCAATGGGATTTAAACTCACCTCAGTAAATATATGCGCACCCCTCTGATTGGATGTCTTCACCTGGTCTGACTCGCCCTTGTATCTAGGCTTTGCAAGTAAGTTCCTCTGGGAGGGGCAGGGTCAATCTAAGTTCACTGCATAGGGTCAATCTAAATTCACGGCAACAAAGTGGCTCCCTCTGGCCAACCAGGCCCTTATAGTCACCTTATGCGCAAGGTCTTCCCTTGAGGTATTTTGTATCTTTCCCCATGCTGAGTACAACTTACCATTCAGTGCAGTGTCATAGAGTGGGAACCACACATCTGTGGTTCCACCACCCATGGTTTCAGTTACCCCAGTCAACCAGGGTCTGGAAAGAGATGATCCTCCTTCTGACATATCATCAAAGGGTCAATAGTAGCCTAACGCTACATCACAATGCCTATGTCATTCACTTTACTTCATCTCATTACATAGGTATTTTGTCATCTCACATTATCACTAGAAGAAAAAAGGTCAACAAAAGGATTTTAAAGAGACCACATTCACATAACTCTTATTACAGAATATTGTTATAATTTTTCTACATAATTATTAGTTATTGCTGTCAATCTCTCATTGTGCCTAATTTATAAATTAAATTTTATCATAGATATTTACATATAAGAAAAAACATGGTATATACAGGAATATATGGTATATATAGTACTACCTGTAGTTTTAGACATCCATAAGGAGACTTGCAACTTATCCCTTATGGATAAAGGGTGGAGGGCTACTGTGTTTTCCTTGATTTATTTTTATTCATAGCACTTATTACTATCTGATATATAGTGATATAGAGAGAGCAAGGTCTTTTCTGTTTTTTAGCATTACACTAAAGTATAGTAAATACTATAGACACTTAGTATCGTAAATATTTTTTTCTGTTTTTTAAAATTTTTTATAAACATATAATATATTTTTATCCCCAGGGGTACAGGTCTGTGAATTGCCAGGTTTACACACTTCACAGAACTCACCATAGCACATACCCTCCCCAATGTCCATAACCCCACCCCCTTTCCCCCGACCCCCCTCCCCCCAGCAACCCTCAGTTTGTTTTGTGAGATTAAGAGTCACTTATGGTTTGTCTCCCTCCCACTCCCATCTTGTTTCATTTATTCTTCTCCTACCCCCTTAACCCCCCATGTTGCATCCCCACTTCCTCATATCAGGGAGATCATATGATAGTTGTCTTTCTCTGACTGACTTATTTCACTAAGCATGATACCCTCTAGTTCCATCCACATTGTCGCAAATGGCAAGATTTCATTTCTTTTGATGGCTGCATAGTATTCCATTGTGTATATATACCACTCTTCTTTATCAATTCATGGGTGGATGGACATCTAGGTTCTTTTCATAGTTTGGCTATTGTAGACTATGTTGCTATAAACATTCAGGTGCACGAGCCCCTTCGGATCACTATGTTCGTATCTTTAGGGTAAATACCCAGTAGTGCAATTGCTGGGTCATAGGGTAGTTCTATTTTCAACATTTTGAAGCACCTCCATGCTGTTTTCTAGAGTGGTTGCACCAGCTTGCACTCCCACCAACAGTGTAGGAGGGTTCCCCTTTCTCCGCATCCTCGCCAGCATCTGTCATTTCCTGACTTGTTAATTTAGCCATTCTGACTGGTGTGAGGTGGTATCTCATTGTGGTTTTGATTTGTATTTCCCTGATGCCGAATGATGTGGAGCACTTTTTCATGTGTCTGTTGGCCATCTGGATGTCTTCTTTGCAGAAATGTCTGTTCATGTCCTCTGCCCATTTCTTGATTGGATTCTTTGTTCTTTGGGTGTTGAGTTTGCTAAGTTCTTTATAGATTTTGGACACTAGCCCTTTATCTGATATGTCGTTTGCAAATCTTCTCCCATTCTGTCAGTTGTCTTTTGGTTTTGTTAACTGTTTCCTTTGCTGTGCAAAAGCTTTTGATCTTGATAAAATCCCAATAGTTCATTTTTGCCCTTGCTTCCCTTGCCTTTGGCGATATTCATAGGAAGATGTTGCTGTGGCTGAGGTGGAAGAGGTTGCTGCCTGTGTTCTCCTCAAGGATTTTGATGGATTCCTTTCTCACATTGAGGTCCTTCATCCATTTTGAGTCTATTTTCGTGTGTGGTGTAAGGAAATGATCCAATTTCATTTTTCTGCATGTGGCTGTCCAATTTTCCCAGCACCATTTGTTGAAGAGGCTGTCTTTTTTCCATTGGACATTCTTTCCTGCTTTGTCGAAGATGAGTTGACCATAGAGTTGAGGGTCCATTTCTGGGCTCTCTATTCTGTTCCATTGATCTATGTGTCTGTTTTTGTGCCAGTACCGTGCTGTCTTGATGATGACAGCCTTGTAATAGAGCTTGAAGTCCGGGATTGTGATGCCACCAACTTTGGCTTTCTTTTTCAATATTCCTTTGGCTAATTCGAGGTCTTTTCTGGTTCCATATAAATTTTAGGATTATTTGTTCCATTTCTTTGAAAACAATGGATGGTACTTTGATAGGATTGCATTAAATGTGTAGATTGCTTAGGTAGCATAGACATTTTCACAATATTTGTTCTTCCAATCCAGGAGCATGGAACATTTTTCCATTTCTTTGTGTCTTCCTCAATTTCTTTCATGAGTACTTTATAGTTTTCTGTGTATAGATTCTTAGTCTCTTTGGTTAGGTTTATTCCTAGGTATCTTATAGTTTTGGGTGCAATTGTAATTGGGATGGACTCCTTAATTTCTCTTTCTTCAGTCTTGTTGTTGGTGTAGAGAAATGCAACTGATTTCTGTGCATAGAATTTATATCCTGACACTTGACTGAATTCCTGTACAAGTTCTAGCAGTTTTGGATTGGAGTCTTTTGGGTTTTCCACACATAGTATCATATCATCTGCGAAGAGTGATAGTTTGACTTCTTTGCCAATTTGGATACCTTTAATTTCCTTTTGTTGTCTGATTGCTGAGGTTAGGACTTCTAGTACTATGTTGAAAGCAGTGGTGATAATGGACATCCCTGCCATGTTCCTGACCTTAGCCGAAAAGCTCTCAGTTTTTCTCCATTGAGAATGATATTTGCGGTGGGTTTTTCATAGATGACTTTGATAATATTGAGGTATGTGCCCTCTTTCCCTACACTTTGAAGAGTTTTGATTAGGCAGGGATGCTGTACTTTGTCAAATGCTTTTTTAGCATCTACTGAGAGTATCATATGGTTCTTGTTCTTTCTTTTATTAATGTATTGTATTACATCGATTGATTTGCGGATGTTGAACCAACTTTGCAGCCCTGGAATAAATCCCACTTGCTCATGGTGAATAATCCTTTTAATGTACTGTTGGATCTATGGCTAGTATTTTGGTGAGAATTTTCACATCTGTGTTCATCAAGGATATTGGTCTGTAATTCTCTTTTTAGATGGGATCCTTTTCTGGTTTTGGGATCAAGGTGATGCCGGCCTCATAAAAAGAGTTTGGAAGTTTTCTTTCCATTTCTATTTTTTGGAACAGTTTCAGGAGAATAGGAATTAGTTCTTCTTTAAATGTTTGGTAGATTTCCCCCGGGAAGCCGTCTGGCCCTGGGCTTTATTTTGTTTGGTGATTTTTTATGACTATTTCAATTTCCTTACTGGTTATGGGTCTGTTCAGTTTTTCTAATTCTAACTGGTTCAGGTATGGTAGTTTATATGTCTCTAGGAATACATCCATTTCTTCCAGATTGTCTAATTTGTTGGCATAGAGTTGCTCATAGTATGTTCTTATAATTGTATTTCCTTGATGTTAGTCATGATCTCTCCTCTTTCATTCATGATTTATTTATTTGGGTCCTTTCTCTTTTCTTTTTGATAAGTCTGGCCAGGAGTTTATCAATCTTATTAATTCTTTCAAAGAACCAGTTCCTAATTTCATTGATTTGTTCTATCACTTTTTTGGTTTCTATTCAATTGATTTCTTCTCTGATCTTTATGATTTCTCTTCTTCTGCTGGGTTTAGGGTTTCTTTCTTGTTCTTTCTCCAGCGCCTTTAGGTGTAGGGTTAGGTTGTGTACCTGAGACCTTTCTTGTTTCTTGAGAAGGCTTGTACTGCTATATATTTTCCTCTCAGGACTTGCCTTTGTTTGTGTCCCACAGATTTTGAGCCATTGTGTTTTCACTATCATTTGTTTCCATGAATTTTTTCAATTCTTCTTTAATTTCCTGGTTGACCCATTCATTCTTTAGAAGGATGCTGTTTAGTCTCCATGTATTTGGGTTCGTTCCAAATTTCCTCTTGTTATTGAGTTCTAGCTTCAGAGCATTGTGGTCTGAAAATATGCAGTGAATGATCCCAATTTTTTGATACTACTTGAGACCTGATTTAGGACCGAGGATGTGATCTATTCTGGAGAATGTTCCATGTGCACTAGAGAAGAATGTGTATTCTGTTATTTTGGGATGAAATGTTCTGAATATATCTGTGATGTCCATCTGGTCCGGTGTGTCATTTAAGGCCTTTATTTTCTTGTTGATCTTTTGCTTGGATGATCTGTCCATTTCAGTGAGGGGAGTGTTAAAATCCCCTACTATTATTGTATTCTTGTCGATGTGTTTCTTTGATTTTGTTATTAATTGGTTTATATAGTTGGCTGCTCCCATGTTTGGGGTATAGATATATAAAATAGTTAGATCTTCTTGTTGGACAGATCCTTTGAGTATGATATAGTGTCCTTCCTCATCTCTTATTATAGTCTTTTTTTTTATATTAAATTTTTACACGGACCACTAGATGGGTATGAAATACTGGAATTGTAATGGTCTTATTATTTTTTAAAGATGATTTTTTTAAGACTTTATTTATTCATTTGACACAGAGAGAGAGAGATCACAAGGAGGCAGAGAGGCAGGCAGAGAGAGGAGGAAGCAGGCTCACCACTGAGCAGAGAGCCCGATGCGGGGCTCAATCCCAAGACTCTGAGATCAGGACC
Organism: Lutra lutra; assembly: GCF_902655055.1. Taxonomy (NCBI): domain Eukaryota; kingdom Metazoa; phylum Chordata; class Mammalia; order Carnivora; family Mustelidae; genus Lutra; species Lutra lutra. Next base: position 27,342,069 of record NC_062281.1, read on the forward strand.
CAAGCTGAAGGCAGAGGCCTAACCCATTGAGCCACCCAGGCGCCCCTTATTATAGTCTTTGGCTTAAAATCTATTTGATCTGATATAAAGATTGCCACTCCTGCTTTCTTCTGATGTCCATTACCATGGTAAATTCTTTTCCACCCCCTCACTTTAAATCTGGAGGTGTCTTTGGGTTTAAAATGAGTTTCTTGTAGGCAACATATAGATGGGCTTTGTCTTTTTATCCATTCTGATACCCTGTGTCTTTTGATTGGGGCATTTAGCCCATTGATTTTCAGGGTAACTATTGAGAGATATGAATTTAGTGCCATTGTATTGCCTATAAAGTGACTGTTACTGTATATTATCTCTGTTCCTTTCTGATCTACTACTTTTAGGCTCTCTCTTTGCTTAGAGGACCCCTTTCAATATTTCCTGTAGAGCTGGCTTAGTATTTGCAAATTCTTTCAGTTTTTGTTTGTCCTGGAAGCTTTTAATCTCTCCTTCTATTTTCAATGATAGCTTAGTTGGATATAGTATTCTTGGCTGCATGTTTTTCTCGTTTAGTGCTCTGAATATATCATGCCAGCTCGTTCTGGCCTGCCAGGTCTCTGTGGATAAGTCTGCTGCCAATCTAATGTTTTTACCATTGTATGTTACGGACTTCTTTTCCCAGGCTGCTTTCAGGATTTTCTCTTTGTCACTAAGACTTGTAAATTTTACTATTAGGTGATGGGGTGTGGACCTATTCTTGTTGACTTTGAGGGGGGTTCTCTGCACCTCCTGGATTTTGTTCCCTTTGCCATATTAGGGAAATTCTCTCCAATAATTCTCTCCAATATACCTTCTGCTCCCCTCTCTCTTTCTTCTTCTTCTGGAATCCCAATTATTCTAATGTTGTTTTGTCTTATGGTGTCACTTATCTCTCGAATTCTCCCCTCGTGGTCCAGTAGCTGTTTGTCCCTCTTTTGCTCAGCTTCTTTATTCTCTGTCATTTGGTCTTCTATATTGCTAATTCTTTCTTCTGCCTCATTTATCCTAGCAATGAGAGCCTCCATTTTTTATTGCACCTCATTAATAGCTTTTTTTATTTCAACTTGGTTAGATTTTAGTTCTTTTATTTCTCCAGAAAGGGCTTTTATATCTCCCAAGAGGGTTTCTCTAATATCTTCCATGCCTTTTTCAAGCCCGGCTAGAACCTTGAGAATCGTCATTCTGAACTCTATATCTGACATATTACCAATGTCTGTATTGATTAGGTCCCTAGCCTTTGGTACTGCCTCTTGTTTCTTTTTTTTGTGGTGAATTTTTCTGCCTTGCAAGGAGCAAGTAAAATACTAAAAGGGTGGAAACACCGCAGGAAAATGTGCTTTAGCCAAATCAGAAGAGATCCCAAATCGTGAGTGGGGAGAAAAGGGATAAAAAGAGGTTCAAAAAGAAAAAAAAAAAAAAAAGAAACAATTAAAGAAAACAAATAAAGAAAAAATATGGAAAAGAAAAGAATATATATATATTAGATAAACTAGTTAAAAAACGTTAAAAAGTGGGTAAAAAAATTAGCAGAAGAAGAGAGAAAAAAATATCGAAAAAGAAAAATAAAATTAAATTACCTGCAAGACTAAAAAATCATGGGGAGAAAGCCATGAGTTCCATGCTTTGCTTTCTCCTCCTCTGGAATTCCGCCACTCTCCTTGGTATTGAAACTGCACTCCTCGGTAGGTGAACTTGGTCCTGGCTGGATTTCTTGTTGATCTTCTGGGGGAGGGGCCTGTTGTAGTGATTCTCAAGTGTCTTTGCCCCAGGTGGAATTGCACCACCCTTACCAGGGGCCGGGCTGAGTAATCCGCTCGGGGTTTGCTTTAGGGAGCTTTTGTTCCCTGAGCACTTTCCATAGAGTTCTGGAGGACAGGAATGAAAATGGCAGCTTCTGGTCTCTGGCCCAGAGGAGCCGAGAGCTCGGGGCCCCACTCCTCAGTGCACCCTCAGAGAACAGCACCCATTTACTCCCATCTCCCTGGCCTCCAGCCGTGCTCCGAGCTCACCGAGCCTGTGACAGGTTCAAGGTAACCCCGAGCTGTGAGCTCGCTCCTCGGCTCTGTCTCTGTAGCTGGCTTCCCCGTTCTAATACCTGCAGGCTCTTCAACACTCAGACACCCCCAATCCTTCTGTGACCCCGAGGGACCTGAGGCCACGCTGAGCCCGCATGGGCTTCACCCCGGTTTAGCCTCTGGAGCAATGTCCCTCAGCGGAACAGACTTTTAAAAGTCCTGATTTTGTGCTCCATTGCTCCACCGCTTGCCGGGAGCCGGCCCCTCCCCCCGAGGTCTATTTTCCTGTCGCTTTGGATTCACTTCTCTGCCAGTCCTACCTTTCAGAAAGTGGTTGATTCTCTGTTTCTAGAATTGCTGTTCTTCTTTTCTTTGATCTCCCATTGGATTTGTAGGTGTTTGTAATCTTTAGATAAGCTATCTAGCTGATGTCCTGCTACCTGAAGTAGTCTAAGCCTGCTACTTCTCTGCCATCTTGACTCCCTGTATAGTAAATGTTTAGTATGGACACTTAATATAGTAAATTTTTGTTGAATGTGTGAATGAAAATAATGATTGATAAAAATTATCATTTAAATATAAACCAGTTTATGTATAAGTTATTATTAACATCATTAGTATTTTTGCCTTCGTTACATGAAAGAGAAACAATGGTAATATTTTTCTACCAAATCACAGATTAGGACTGTCCCACTATGAGCCCAAAAAAATTTTTGTGGACATCTGGATAAAACACCCTTTCTGCAAAACAAATTACTGTCATCTGCAGCATGATTGCCATCTAACTATACAAATACGTGCTAACTGCATTAGGCAAGGTGTATGTTGCATTTGGGCAAAGCATCTTTACATACATGTGGGGTGATGTTTGGGGTGGATCTCTGATTGAAAACTTTCACCCACTTCTGAGCTAGACAATGGAAAGATAACATATATTGTCATCTACAAATTTAAGATTCTTGAGTTTTAAAACAAATTTTGATAGGCAAAACAATGATTACTAGAAAAAACACTCTTTTAAATTTCAGTTTTGGTGTGTGTGCATGTTTGTTGGGGAGAGGTTTGTAAAAAAAATAATCAAGATTCTGAAAGATGATACATTTCTTCCTTTGGGAATAAAGAATATACATATTTTTTCCAAAATACAAAATTAAATATATGCCAAAAATAATAGTTATAGATACTTAATGCATGCATTAAAGTATTGTATTGAAGAGTAAAGTGTTTTAAGTTATTAAGACCATACAGATCTCAATAACCTTAGTATGAGTTAAATTATGCTTATCATAGAATTTACCCTGCCTTTGTATTATGTAAGATCTCCACATGGTCTACAATATGATGCACGACCTTCTTATAAAATTTTGTATTAACTCCTTTTAGAAGGAAATAAATACATGTATTTTCAGGTAAAATAGTGGCATGGTAGGGCAGGTTCAAAAGTAATGAATAAGTGCTTTTAAAACTTGTCTCTATCTCTCACATACTGAGAGTGACAAAGTTCTAATTTTGAAAGAGGTCTCTAGAGACACACATATTCTGCACAGTAGCTTGAACTGAGAGTCTCTTAGATCAGAGGAAATTGAAATATCATTAATAGAGAAAAACATCTTCCAGGAGTATGCATCAATTCAAGACTTCAGTTCCCAATCCTGCAATAAAAGCACATTGCTCCATTTATCACTGATCTTATTATTTAGGGTCTTTCAATCTAAGGGAATGCATGTACTTCTTCTATATTTCTTATTAAAGTAGTTTTTAAAGAATTGTTTTGTAAGCTCCAAAATCTCATTTAAACTAAGCAATAGTTTGCAAGGTGTGTAAGTGAGTAGATAAGATCTTAGGTGTTTCCAGTGCTATATGAAATTCTGAAATGGGACATGAGTCTTGATACTTAAGTGAGAGGAAAAAGTCATCAAAACTTTTCTATAGTTTTTCAGAGTAAGAGATATTGACGTAAGACACAGAACATTAGAATACCCAAGGGATTATATTAATTTCCTATTAATATTTTATAATATTAGTCATTTATAATGTAATTATTATAGCCTTTGGTGAATTATAAGATCCAATCTCTCTAATATTTCAAGCCTTATTTTTAGTTTATGTAGGATTGCATAGTAGATGTTGAGTGAGAGGACTATGAACTGAAAGATATTACGAGAAACTATAAACTTAACTGTAGACCCTCTGGACAAGAAAATGAAAAGAAAAACATAAACTGGCTTACATTTTGGAGAATAAGGCAAGTAATACTTCCAAGACATATATAGATACATATGTAAAATTGTGAGTGTAGGAGAGTGCTTTCTCCAATTATCAACATCAAAATAATTGAATTTTAAGGTAAGTCACAATTATTTTGCCATTAATAATTATTAAGTACTGAAATGTAGAAATGATTTAATTTTTAATTAAAAAAGAAAATTTGTGTACATATATTTGTAATTGCATCAATTTTACTCAACTTTTTTTATATCATGCTTTATCTATTGGGAAAGAAAAATATTGAATTACTACTGATATACTAGGGTAATTAAGTAATAAGTAGCCATTATATCAATTAGCTTTTGCTATGTCCATTCCAAAAGTCAGTGGCAAACAATAATAAAACTTATTTCTTGTGTGTCTGCAACATTCAGCTGATGTACACAGAGGTTTGTTGACCTCTCCTGGTCTCACTCATTTGTCCAGTGTTTCTGCTTTTTTCTCCCTCCTGGGGAGGGACCAGTAGACCAATGTAGACATATCCCTCTCATTGAAATGACAGAGCCCAACGAAGTAGGCTCTCCAAGAAGTCTCTCCTTTACATTTTATTACTGAGAATTGAGATAAATGACCACATGTAGACCAATTAACTGAAGAGGGAAGGAATTTCCATGATCGACTAATCCTTGATTTAGTTGTTCTCTGGGCACATTGACATGCACTCAAAAATGGGGTTCTCCTGGAAAGGAAGAACATGGAGAAAAGGTTGTTGGGTATATAACCAATAATGCCATGCAGAGAAAGTTTGAAAACAACTGTGCCTGTAATATGCCTTAAATATCACCTTTAATCCTATATATAAAGGCAATGTTTATAATTTTTTTCAGGATTCTATAAGCTAAGAACATGTCATTGTAATAAGTGCATTAGCTATGGCTTGATGCTATTTGGAATGTTCCTATAGTCAAAGAGAATCTTAATGAACACACACACACACACACACACATATTTCTAACTGTATCTTTTCATTTAGATTGTTGAATTGTGAATTATGCATCAGAATGTAGATCTTTACTTACATGAAAAAGAAAATCTTATAGAAGTGATTAAGGGCATGCTAGTCTTAACTTTCACACTGAAAGGTTGTAACAAGTATTCTCATTCTTATCTGTTTTCTTTAGAGTTCTCCAACTCAAATGTTAATGACTGCATTTGTGATGAAATACATTAAGTAGATATAATAAGGATGTGTTTAGTAAATTTTCCAATTTAAGTAGACCAGATCATAGTCTGCCACTCTGCACAGAATATTTGTCAAAAAGTTTATAAAAATCTATGACTTCAAATTTTAACTGAGCTTAATGTTTTCACAGAGGATAACATTTTAAATTGAATTTGCACTATGGCCTCATGAGTACTGCTATTTTAAAATTACAATCCTATAAAAGCTTAAAATTTTATATGACTTTACTTTGCTTATATGTACACAATTTTGCAAGTTTCATAAATATAGAAGTGATAAGGGCACATAAAATATTTAATAACAATGATATCTGGGCAAGTTGCAAGAAAGACCTTCTATTTACTCGACACTTTGCTGCAACTATTAAAGAGACTACATTTATTTATATATTTAATATTTATGTATTAATTTAATCACTTATTCAACATTTATCGCTAGGGATCAACAATACTAAGGTTGAGGTTATAACAATAAAAAAAACATAAAAAATTGGGCGCCTGGGTGGCTCAGTGGGTTAAGCCGCTGCCTTCGTCTCAGGTCATGATCTCGGGGTCCTGGGATCGAGTCCCGCATCAGGCTCTCTGCTCAGCAGGGAGCCTGCTTCTCTTCCTCTCTCTCTGCCTGCCTCTCTGCCTACTTGTGATCTCTCTCTGTCAAATAAATAAATAAAATCTTTAAAAAAAACATAAAAATGTTATTTCTACAGGAGTTTTTGTTCTGATGGGGGAGAGAAAAGCAAATATACAAATATATGAACATAAAGTATATGAGTTGTTAATAAAGGTAATGGAAATGAAGAATCTGGGCTAAGTTAACAGATATTGATGGGAGTTTTTATTTTACATTCATCTTTTCTTTTTGTTGTTGTCATTATTTTATTTCGAATCATAGCATTCATAAAACACAATTTTGGAAATATATACATATAGAATATAATACAAAAATAAAACAAGCTCATATGCCTAGTACATTTAGGTGAAAGGCTAATTCAAACTATCCCAGAATCCCCAAACATACCTATTCCTAAATCTATCCCCCTCTTTCTTCCTAAAGAGGAAACCATAGTCCTGAATTCCCCTAAAGAGAAAAAAAAAATTACTTAAATTTTTTTTCTATAAATGGAACAATACTGCTTGTGGTTTTCTTTGAATGACTCTAGTATTTTATTCAATATCATATTTTGAGACTCAGTCATGTTAATGTGTATAGCAATAGTACATTCATTCTCATAACTGTATAGTATTCCATTAAATGACTATTCAATAATTCATTCCTAGTGAGACTTGCAGGTTTTAGGGTTTTGTTTTGTTTTTGTTTTTGTTTTTGTTTGTATCATGAACAAAACCTGTAATATTCTCTTAACACTGCTCCTTGTTCATTCATATATGAAATTTTAATGAGTATATACATTTTTTAGAATGGTAGTTGTGCAATATGTTCAATATTTGTAAATAATGCTAAGTTGTTTTTCCAAGAAACTGTACCAATCTATTCTGCCTTTGGTAGTGAGGAATATCTCCACATACTTTTTTCACAGATTCTTAGTATTATTCACTTTCTTTAAATTTTTCTTTTTGTGTGTGTGAAATGCTACTTCATGAAGGATATATTTTAAATTTTACTAAATTAGAAAGATAATATTATTTTCATATGTTCAAGTATATGGTTATCATATTATTTATCACTCACACCAGGACACATTTAAGAATAAAAGGGAATGGTAAAATAATAGGAACATAAAAATTATCAGGTACTTACTTATAAGAGCATTGATTTATAAAAGTGTTCTATTCAAAAACCTTTATATTTTTAGATTTCATTTATTTATTTAACAAAGAGGAAGAGACAGCGATAGAGGGAATACAAGCAGGGGAAGTGGGAGAGGGAAAAGGAGGCTTTTCACTGAACAGGGAGCCTGATGCGGGCTCCTGGAACCTAGGACCATGACCCAAGCCAAAGGCAGACTCTTAATGGTGACTGAGCCATCCAGGTGCCCTTCAAAAACTATTTTCAAAACATTTTTATAAAAAAAAATAAAATATAAAAATATTTATTTAAATAACAGCATAAATTCTGACTTTTGTATTAACGTCATGTTACAAAAACACATAAACAAAAATAAATATATTTGTTACATACACACTTGAATATCAGATTTTAGCCATGCAGGGCCCTTGTTTATAAAAATAGTATGCAAGGGCAGTAGAACTGGGGAAAACATTTTATTGCCACCTCTGTAATAAATTGTTTCCATATAAGACTGAATATTTATGGGTTCTCTATTTTACAGGTCAATATATCCTTTTCTAAGACAAAAATCACATGTTGATAATGTTAGCTTTTTGGTAATTCTTGATCATTTGTCAAGTAAGTCAGGGTATGCTATTTTATATACACAGTCAAGAAATATTTAAAATGATAAATGGTATTTAAAAAATGGTCTGGATTTCTGCTACTGACATTTCCAACAGCTTCTGTTAGACCAACCCTCAAAGATAACTGGATGATTTATAAAATATCAATGGCATGAGAACATTGGAGAGCAACAACAAAACAGAACAAAAATGGTATTCAGTTAGTGGAGGGGTGTGGACACTTAGAATAAGGAAATGGCACTGCATAGATTTCTTGTTTTTGCATCTTTCAGAGAGCTGATCCAGGAGGGCAATGGTGGATAGATAAAACTGTAAGAGAAAATCTTCAACCTTTCTAGTCTAAGATTCAGAGTTTAGGACAACCACAGACACTGACAAAGTAACATGGGGGTGGGGAATCCCGAATAAAAGAGTTCTGAAAGATGAAGTCAAAATTCCTGTGAATTACTTTGCCTAAATCTCTTATAGATCCCTGAACCATACATGCATGGAACCAGAACCCATGGAAATAGATTAAAATAAATAAAAGCGGGGCGCCAGGGTGGCTCAGTTGTTTAAGTGTCTGTCTTGGCTCAGTTCATGATCCCAGAGTCCTGGGATCAAGCCCCACATCAGGCTCCTTGTTCAGCATGGAGCCTGCTTCTCCTTCTGTCTGCAGCTCCCTCTGCTTGTGTTCTCTCTCTCTCTCTTACAAATAAATACATTAAATCATTAAAAAATAAAAAAATAATAAATAAATAAATAAACTGAATGGAAATTCAGCTACCACAAACTACAGAGGAGAGTTTATAGTTTGAGTCAGTTAAGTTCCTGCTAAATTAAAACAAACAAAGAAGAATCTATATTCTTCACAGGGATATGACAAAACTCAGAATTTCTAATATGTGTCACTTACATTGTCCAGGTCCCAATTCAAAATCACTTATTATGTTAAAAACAAAAATAGGAAAACTACTACTTCCTAAGAGAAAATAAAATCAACAGCATTCCAAGGGGCACCTGGATCGCTCAGTTGGTTAAGGAACCAACTCTTGATTTTAGCTCAGGTCATGATCTCAGAGTTGTGAGATTGAGCCCTGCATCAGGCTCTGCACTGGGTGTGAAGCCTGCTTAAGATTCTCTCTCTCCTGACTCTTAACTATAGGAAACAAACTGAAGGTTACTGGAGGGGAGGTAAGTGGGGGGATGGAGTAACTGAGTAATGCACATTAAGGAGGGCACATGATGTGATGAGAACTGATTGTTGATTGCAATTGATGAATTATAGAACTCTACATCTGAAACTAATGAAATACCATATGTTGGTTAATTGAACTTAAATTAAAAAAGTAAATCTGAAATGAATGACCTGAATGTTGGGATTAGCATACCAATATTTAAAAGAAGATGGAGACATGAATGGAAAAAAAAGTATAATGATTTCATAGAAAGCTTTAAGCTCAGAAATAAAAATCATAAAATGAACCATTAAAAAAATCTAGATTTGTAAAATAATAATTGACATATAAAAGTCACTGGATAAGCTTAAAAAGCAGACTGGTAAAAAATCAATGAAAAGAAATTTGTTTATAAATTACATTTTGAAAAAAAAATTAATGTAGAGCTTTTGGTATCTATGCAATAGTAATAAAAATTTCTAACATCTGGGGGTGCCTCCATGGCTTAGTCAGTTGAACGTCTGACTCTAGATTTGGTATCAGCTTATGATCCCAGGACTGTGAGACCTAGCCCTGCATTAGGTTCTGTGCTCAACACAGAGTCTGCTTTTCCCTCCTCCTCTGCTTCTCCCCCAGTTCACTCTCTCCCTCTCTCAAATAAACAAATAAAATATTTTTAAAAGCTCTAACATGAAAGTATTTGGAATACCATAAGATTTGAAAAGCCACTTCACAAATTAAGTATTTCTAATTTATTTACAATAAATTTACAATATATACATTTAAGTATACAATCAATATGGATGTGAAAAAGAGATTGACATTAGTAGTCCTCATGGAAATTCAAATTATCACCTCAAAAAAATGACTAAAACTAACATGAGTAATCACACCAAATATTTTGAGAATATGAAGCAACTGGAGTTCCTAATTTGATCCTCATGTAAAAGTGTACAATCCAAATGGTACAACTGATCAGAATTGATAACATTCATAAAATTTGTTCACATAAAGAAAATTCATAGCAGCTTTCTTCACTATAGCTAAAACTAAAAGTCTTTCAGTTGTTCATTAAGAAGAGAATGGGAAAAAAAAGAATACTGAACAATAAAAAAGAAATAAACCCCTGATACATGCAACTGCATAGATTGGTCTCAAAAATATTTTGCTTAGTAAAAAACAAAAACAAAAAACCCAATAATATATGAAAATATACAGTCATTCAAATTATATGAAGTTTTAGAGAAACAAATATGTGATATAAAGAAGTCAGTTTGATGCTTGATTTAGAGGGAATTGTACAGGCTGTATTGACTAGTCAAGTTATGTGGGGACTTTCTGGGTTGATGGAAATATACTGGGTTTTTTTGTTGTTGTTTTTGTTTTTAAAAGATTTTATTTATTTATTTGACAGAGAGATCACAACCAGGCAGAGAGGCAGGCAGAGAGAGAGAGGGGAAAGCAGGCTCCCTGCTGAGCAGAGAGCCTGATGCAGGGCTCGATCCCAGGACCCTGGGATCATGACCTGAGCCAAAGGCAGAGGCTTAACCCACTGAGCCACCCAGGCACCCTAGAAATATACTGTTTTTTGATAGGTATTTGGTTTCCATGGGAGTTGTAGGAGATTATCAAACACTTGTAATGATCTACTTAGCATATGAACATTTCATTGTATGAAAAATTTATGTTCAAGGAAAAAATAAGCATAAAAAATATTTAATTCCAGTCGATCTTAATGCCTTCTAAAATATTTAGGAAAAAGTGCACTGATATCTACAACTTAATTTAAAATGCAAATAAAATAAGATGGATTATTGACTGGATAGATGGATAAATTATCAGATATATGTTAAACAAGTAAAATAAAATGTGAATTTCAGATTCTAGGTAGCGGTATATGAGTTTTTACTCTACAACTCAATCATCCTGTGGTTTGAAAATTTTCAGAATAAGATATTGGGGAAAAAAAAAGAATTGGCTGAATGGAAAGAGTGATGCTATGTGGCTATTCAAGAGGAAAACAAAACAACAACAAAAAACACTCTGTTAGAGGAAAGAGAAATCAAATCCTTAGGGCTTAGTGTGCAAATATTCATATGAGAGCAGACTGACATTTTGAAGCCACCTATGGAACCCTTGGAAAGAAATTTATATTCAATATGCTTAATATGGAGAAAAATGCAGAATTAATTCATATGAAACAAAATTAATCATTTACACTTAGAGTTATGCATACTATATATTCATTCATTGTATAAATGGTGAAGGTGAGACTATTTGCTAGATGCCTAGATGTCTGGAATAAAATAATGAGATTAATTGTTCCTAGCTCTAACCTTATGAAATTTGTAGTCTCAAGCTCTATTATATTTGGCTCAATTTCAAGGGACATAAAAACATAAATCACATGGCATACATATTGATAGTCACATGGCATAATACAGCACTTCTCAAAATGTGGTTCAATTCTTAATGAAAATTTATATTTATGTCCCCCACCCAGACTGAGTTAGAACCTCTGAGCAACCAAGGTAATCCCCATTTTAACAAGCTCTAGGGTGATTTTTATGCAAATCAGTGTTTGAGAACAACCACTATGATACAAGCAACATTTCAAGACAGGAATTGGGTTGAAAGGCTAATGGCTCTATTCCTGACTATGTAACCTCAAGTAAAAATTTAATGATGTTGTATCTCAATTTAACAACTAAGAAGTGAGGAATAAAATAATTTCCCTAATTATCTCACAGGGTCATTATGAACACAGGGTCAATGGAAATATAAATTATACACAGTGTTCATCAAAGTATTCATAAAGTTAAAAGAAGTATAAAAAATTATGGCATTACTTGCATATAAGAAATTCACTTCTAAGTTTTTGTGTACAGCTATGTGAATCTACAGGTATATACTCTAGATAATATAAAAAAAACCTACATTTACCAACATATAATTAAAGAAGGTCTTTGAACAACAGGTGCAGTTAACATTTGGGTCTTAATCTAGTATAAATTTATCATTGAAATTTAAACTCTTAAAATTGTTTTGAAATGGGATTATTCCCTCATTTGGCTCATATCACATCCCCAGGAATCCGCGAGTGGGTTTAAACCTCCTACTCAGCTATGTTAAAAGAGGAGAAAGACACACCTGGATTTTATAAACATGTCATCTAGGACAGCCTTTAGGGAAATATGCTCAGCAATGAGTGCATTTTGTTACAGAAAAGCATTTGGCTTTTCTGGAGTTTTGGAATAGGCAAGTGAGAGTATAATAATAAGCCATTTTAAAATCTGCCAAAATTAAAAATGCCACTTTTCCTTAGACTAGGTCTTGCTTTGATGCTTTTTAAATGTAATGAATATTTTAGGAAAATAATTTTCTAATCATTTTGTTTTAGTTTCAGGGATAGAATTTAGTGATTCTTCAGTTCCATATTATACCCAGTGCTCATTACATCACATGCCCTCCTTAACATCCATTACCCATTTACCCCATCTCCCCACCCACCATCCTTCCAGCAACCCTCAGTTGGTTTCCTATACTTAAAAGTCTTTTATGATTTGCCTCTCCCTTTCCCCCCATGCTCATCTGTTGATTGTTATATTACACATATGAGTGAAATCATATTGTATTTGTCTTTCACTGACTTATTTCATTTACCATAATACCATCTAGTTCCATCCACATTGCTTGCAAATAGCAAGATTATTTTTTGATGGCTGAGTAATATTCAAATGTATATATACCACATTTTCTATATCCATTCATCTGCTGAAGGACATCTGAGATATTTCCATAGTTTGGTTATTGTTGACATTGCTGCTATAAACATTGGGGTACATGTGTCCCTTCAAATCACTGTTTTTATATCCTTTGGATAAATACCTAGTAGTGTAATTGCTGGGTCTTAAGGTAGTTTACATTTAACTTTTTGAGGAATCTCCATACTGTTTTCCAGAGAGGTACACGAGCTTGCATTCCCACCAACGGTGTAAGAGGATTCCCCATTCTCCTCATCCTCACCAACATCTTTTGTTTCCTGAATTAATTGTAGTCATTCTGAGTGGTGTGAGATGGTTTTGATTTGCATTTCCTTGATGCTGAGTGATGTTGAGCATTTTTTGATGTGCCTGTTGGTCATTTATATGCCTTCTTTTGTCTCTTAATGTCTTCTGCCCATTTCTCCATTCTTTTTATTTGTTTTATTGGTGTTGAGTTTGATAAGTTCTTTATAGTTTTGGATACTTGCCCCTTATCTGATATGTCATTTGTGAATATCTTCTGCAACTCTGTAGGATGCTTTTTAGTTCTGTTGATTGTTTCCTTTGCTGGGCAAAAGCTTTTTATCCTGATGGAGTCCCAATGGCTCATTTTTGCTTTTGTGTCTCTTGCTTTTGGAGACATGTCAGGCAAGAGTTTCTGCAGCTGAGGTCGCAGCTGAAGTAAATCACAGAGTTTGCTGCCTATGTTTTCTAGGAATTTGATGGATTCCTGTCTCACGTTTAGGTCTTTCATCCATCTTGAATTTATTTTTGTGTACGGTGTATGAAAGTGGTCCAGTTTCATTCTACTGCATGACACTGTCCAGTTTTCCCAGCACCATTTGTTGAAGAGGCTGTTCTTTCTTTTTCTTTTCTTTTTTTTTTCCTTTCCATTGCATATTCTTTCCTGCTTTGTTTTTTTTTTTTCTTTTGGTAAAGATTTTATTTATCTATTTGACAGACAGAGACCACAAGCAGGCAGAGAGGCAGGCAGAGAGAAAGAGGGGGAAGCAGACTTCCCGCTGAGCTGAGAGACCAATGTGGGGCTCAGTCCCAGGACACCGAGATCATGACCTGAGCAGAAGGCAGAGGCTTAACTCACTGAGCCACCCAGGTGCCCCTTTCCTGCTTTGTTGAAGATAGCTGACCATATAGTTATGGGTTTATTTCTGGGTTTTCTATTCTGCCTCATTGATATATGTGTCTGTTTTGTGTCAGTACTATACTGTCTTGATGACTAAAGCTTTGTAAATTACCCTGAAGTCCAGAATTGTCATGCCTCCAGGTTTGCTTTTCTTTTTCAGGATTGCTTTGGCTATTTGGGGTCCTTTGTGGTTCCATACAAATTTTAGAATTGTATGTTCTAGCTCTGTGAAAAATGCTGTTGGTATTTTGATAGGGATTGCATTAAATGTGTCGATTGCTTTGGGTACTATGGATATTTTTAAAATATTTGTTCTTCTAATCCATGAGCATGGAATGTTTTTCCATTCTTTGTATCATGTTTAAATTCTTGCATTCATTTCAGAGTACTGGTCTTTCACCTCTTTGGTTAGGTTTATTCTTAGCTATCTTATGGTTTTTGGTGCAATTGTTAATGGTATCAATTCCTTTATTTCTTTTTCTGGCACTTTGTTTTTGGTGTTTAGAAATGCAACAGATTTTGATTGCTGATTCAATTTCCTTGCTGGTCATGGGTCTGTTAAGGTTTTCTATTTCTTCTTGTTTCAGTTTTGGTAGACTATATGTTTCTCAGAATTTATTCATTTTTTCCAGATTGCCTAATTTTTTGGCTTATAACTGCTCATAATATTCTCTTATAGTTGTATTTCTTCAATGTTGGATGTGATCTCTCCTTTTTCATTCATGATTTTATTTATGTGGGTCCTTTCTTTTTCTTTTTGATAAGTGTGACTAGGGGCTTGTAAATCTTGTCACATATTTCAAAGAACCAGCTCCAAGTTTCATTGCTCTGTTCTACTGTTATTGTTATTGTTATTGTTGTTTTTATTTCTATATCATTGATTTCCACTCTCATCTTTATTATTCTTTTTCTCCTGCTGGATTTAGGTTTATTTGCTGTTCTTCTAGTTTCTTTTGGTGAAATGTTAGGTTGTGTTTTTGAGATTTTTCTTGCTTTTTTTTAAAGATTTTTTTAATTTATTTGAGTGAGAGAGAGAGAGAGAGTGAGAGAACAGAACACAAGTGGGGAGGGGAGGATAGGGAGAAGCAGACTCCTTGCTGAGCAGGGATCCCAATGCAGGGCTGGATCCCAGGACCTTGGGATCATAACCTGAAACAAAAGCAGATGCCTAACTGACTGGGCCACCCAGATGCCCCACTTTTCTTGCCTCTTGAGGAAGGTCTGTATTGTTATATACTTCCTTCTTAGGACAGCCTTTGCTGCATCCCAAAGGTTTTGAACTGTCATGTTTTCATTTTCATTTGCTTCCATCTATTTTTTAAATTTTTTATTTAATTTCCTGTTTGAACCATTCGTTCCTTAGTAGTATGTTCTTTAACATCCATGTATTCGTGGTCCTTCCAAATTTTTTCTATTGTTGATTTCAAGTATCATAATGTGTGGTCTGAAAACATGCATGGTATGATTTCAATCCTTTTATATCATTTGAGAACTGATTTGTGACCCAGTATGTAATCTATTCTGGAAAATATTCCATGTGCATTCAAAAAGAATGTGTATTCTATTGCTTTAGGATGAAATGCTCTGAATATATCTGCTAAGTGCATCTGGCCCAGTGTGTTATTCAAGGCCCTTCTTTCCTTGTTGATCTTCTGCTTAGATGATCTGTCCAGTACCATGAATGAGGAGTTAAAGTCCCATACTATTTTTGTATTATTGTCAATGAATTTTTGTTATTTATTGATTTATATATTTGAGTGCTCCCAAGTTACAGACATAAACATTTACAATTGTTAGAATTCTTGTTGGACAGTCCCCTTTATTATGATATAGTGTCCTTCATCTCTTATTACAGTCTTGGTTTAAAATATAGTTTGTCTGATATAAGGATGGCTACTCCAGCTTTCTTTTGATTTCCATTAGCAATGATAAATTGTTCTCCACACTCTCCCTTTCAATCTGGAGGTGACTTTGGGTCTAAAATGAGTCTAAACAGCATATTAATAGGTCTTATTTTTTTTCTCCATTCTGATACCCTATGTCTTTTGATTGGAGCATTTAGTCCATTTATATTCAGAGTAATTATTGAAAGATATGAATTTAGTGCCATAGTGACATTATCTGAAATGTCACTGTTCCTATAGATTGTCTCTGATACTTTCCGGTCTTTGTTACTTTTCTCTTTCTGTCCAAAGTGTTCCCTTTAATATTTCTTGCAGTGCTGGTTTAGTCTTCACAAATTCCTTTCATTTTTGTTTTTTTGAGAAACTTGATCTTTCCTCCTTTTCTGTTTTTTGTTTTGTTTTGTTTTGATTTAAAGATTTTATTTATTTAAGAATGAGAGTGAGAGAAAGAAAGCACAAGTTGGGGGAGAGGCAGAAGGAGAGGGAGAAGCATAATCCCTGCTGAGCAAAGAAGTCCAACATGGGGCTTGATTCCAGGAACCTGGGATCATAACCTGAGCCAAAGGCAGCCACTTAAATTTCTGAGCCACCCAGGTGCCTCTCTCCTTCTATTCTGAATGACAGCCTTGCTATATAAAGTACTCTTGGCTGCATATTTTTCTTATTTAGCATATTGAATATATCATTCCAGTCCTTTCTGGCCTGCCAGGTCTCTGTGGACAGGTCTGCTGCTTACCTTATGCATCTACTCTTATAGGTTAAAGACCTTTTGTCTCAAGCTGCTTTCAGGATTTTATCTTTATCTTTGTAATTTGCAAGCTTTACTGTAATATGTCTAGGTGTTGGGATATTTTTGTTGATTTTGAGGGGAGTTCTCTGTGCTTCTTGGACTGAATGCCTATTTCCTTCCCCAAATTAGGGAAGTTCTCAGCTATAATTTGTTCAAATAAACATTCTCTCCATTTTTCCTGATCTTCATCTTCTGGGACTCTTATAATATGGATATTGTTTCATTTAATGAAATCTCTGAACTCTCTAGGTCTACTTTTGTGATCTAATAGTTTTCTTTCCCTCTTTCAGCTTTTTTATTTTCCATACTTTTATCTTCCATATCACTGAATCACTCTTCTGTTTGTTCATTCTTGTTTTTATGGCCTCCATTGGGACTGTACCTTGGTAATAGCATTTTTAATTTCAGCCTGACTAAATTTTAGTACTTTTATCTCTACAATAAGGGATTCTGTCATCTCTTCTATGCTTTTTTCAAGCCCAGCTAGTATCTATATAATCGTTGTTTTAAAACATCCCTGGATGTGAATACTACCTTCTATTCTTTCTTTTGGTGTGAATTTCTCCATCTTATCATTTTTTCAAGTAAAGAAAAGGAGAAAGAAAATAGCAACAATAAGAAAAAATATTAACAACAACAACATCAACAAACCTAGATCCTTGTTGTGCTTCAGTCTGCATGTTAAAAAATAGATCCTAAAATAAGAAAGAAAAATAAGAAAAAAATATACATATATGTGTATATATATATATATAAAACAATGAAAGAAACCAACAAATACAAATATATATATAAAGTATATATAAAAATAAAAATTTAAAAAGAATTGAAAAAATAAGAAAACTGAAAAAATAATACTAAAAGTCTAAAGAATAAACATACAAAGAATGTTATATACTGTTTCCCCTAATTTCTAAAGCCTTACAGCTCTCTATGATCAGTAAACTTGGTGAGAGTGAGTTGTTTGGCCCTTCTGGGGAAGTGGCCTGTTGTGCTGATTCTCAGGTGGACTCGCCCTATTGCAAATGTGCCTCCAGTGCATAGAGAGGTAGGGCTCAGTGTAAGTGGTTCCTGACTCCACCAGGTGGTGCTGTTTTGCTCCCTGAAGGTTTTCAGCACTCATGGGTGGGATGAATATGGCTATGCCTTGCTTTCTAGCCCTAGAGCTGAAAATTCATGCCCTGCCTTGCATTCTTCATTGAGCCCTCACAGAAAAACAGTCAGTAACTCTTGTCTTCCAGGTTTACCCACCCATGACTGAATATTTTTATCTCAGCACATGACTTATTTAAAAACTCTAAATTTTAGGGACTCCTGTGATGTGGACCTGTGCTGTATATATTTTACATATACTGAGTGTTGGGGTGGGGGCAGTTCTTGACACACTTCTGCTTTTTGCTAGACTCATCTCAGGAAAGTGGTGACATGACTGTGCAGTGATTCACAGTTTATGGCAACAAAGAGCAGAAAGCTGGCACGTAGACTTGCTGTTCTCCGCTGGCTTCCCCGTTCCTATGCCTGGGAACTCTGCTGCACATAGCCACCACCTGTTATTCTTGTGACCCCAGGGATCCTCAGACCACACTTTCACACCTGGGATTCCACCCCATTTCACTGCCTGGGCACCTTTAAGCCAGACATGTCCCCCACTACAGCAGACTTCTGAAAGTTCCCATTTGTGCTCCACTGCTTATAATACTTGGATGTAGCCTCCTTAAGCAGGCTTTCTTCTCTCCACCATATCTTCAGCTATGTCACATGGGATTCAAGTCTCCACATCTACTTTCCAAATGGTGATCACTTTTCTACTTGTAGATTTGCAACATTATTTTCTCAGGTCTCCAAGTGATTTCTTGGGTGTTCAGAATGATTTGATAAGGATCTAGTTGTATTCAAGGGACAAGACAAACATAGAGTACCCCTATTCCTCCACTATCTTAAATCCTCCCTCCTCTCTATTCTTTAATACATATAATTTTTAATGCATGTATAATCTTTTAACAGATAATTAGCAATCATGATATGCTTTCTTTGTTCAAGGTATGTATCTTCTGGGAAGGGACAAAAAACTTCATATTAAATTAGGTGAAAAATATGAAATAAATATATGAGAAATGAAAATTTGTCACACACAGCTATTAGAGTAAATCAAGGATGTATAATAAGGATCATACTGGACTTCAACAAAATAAAGCTAAACCAAGACCATGGGATTTAAGAAGTAGGAGGTTAGATAAACATGATCTCAATTTAAGTATAAAAGTATAGGCACAATGTATTTAAGTAGGCACCTTCAGTCATTCCCAATGCAATCATATATTATTTAATCAAAATACTAGTTCTGAGTATAATGCTGAGTTATATTATTGTATTTGCTAATTGGAATGGATCTTAGTGAATGAAATAAAACTGCCACTAGTTTTACAACTAGTAAGGTGTTTTATAATTATGTTAGTAAAAGCTATCTGTGATTTGAAAAAGACTAATTGTGGTCAGTAGTCCAAGATTGACAAGAATAATAAAGCTGATGTCAGTCTCTTTATATTTTTCATATACTAAAAAATTGATTTGAGTGAAGGTTGAGCCGAACTATATTAGCTCTATAAAGTAACTTCATCCAAAGAACACAAGTTTGTTTGTTTGTTTGTTTGTTTGCTTTTTAGTGGGAGAAACTCATCCAAAGCATCTGAGGAAAATATTACAAAAAGGCAAATTGTCAGTCTAGGCTATCCACCCATAGAAGGTGGGAATATGTCTTAAAGGCAAATCCTATTTTTAAGGTGGGGGTGGGGGGCTTCTAGGAACCTGTTTATCAGTGGTAATTGCTTAGTCTTATTAATAATATCACAGTAACCCCCAGTGTAATTAATATTTTTTTCAAATTAATAATTAAGCTCCTAAACTAGAAGAGCAATTGTAGGAAGACTACCATGTTTATTCTGGCACTAATCATAATAATCAATATACAGACACAACCTAAGTGGCCATTAATAGATGAATGGGTAAAGGAGATGTGGAATCTATACATAAAATGCATTATTATTCAGTCATGAGAAAAAAAGAAAACCCTGCAATTTGTGACAACATAGATGGACCCTGACGGCATTATGCTAAGTGAGCTAAGTCAGACAAAGAAAGACAAAACCCATTCTAACAGATTCCCTGATGGCTTGGGTGAGGGTTGCAAAATAAATCTAATTTAAGGACATCACAAGATATTTGGCCTCAGAAATTAGATACTGAGAGGATCAACACTAATGATGAGAAAGTTTGAGGGAAAACATAAGATTAGTTGTGGTCACATTTTCATTCAGATAAATATCCATGAAAGCTGGACACTTTCTTAAATATTAAATACACTGCTACACAGGCTGCTTATGAAACAGAATTTGTTGGTTAACAAAACATGTAAAAAAGGTTTTGCCAGTGATATTCAAAAATTATTTTCTCTATAAGATACTGATTCTATCATTACTTTATTTTTTTATATTATGACAGAAATGAAGGAAAGAAAATCATGCTTGGGGTGATTGAAATTATTATATAATGTGTCTTTATGGGAAACACAGGCTATTCAGCCTCTCACTTGGCAAAACACTAAAAATATATATAGTTTAAAAACAGGAAACACAAAGGATCAGAAGTTTGTACATTTGCTCTTATGTTAAAGAAAACATTATCTACACATATATATCTCAGGATGATCTCTTGAGTAGGAGAATGAGGTAAGGGAGAATTATATTTGACTATGCCAAATATAAATTAAAATAAGTATAAATTAAAATAAACTAAAATGGCATTTTTACTCTACTGTGCACTTATTATTTTCCAGGAAAAGAAATCCAGAATTTATCTATTAATGAAATTTTAAAATTCAAATACTTCAATCCACTTGTGGAAAAAGATTTTAAAAGAAAATTTTTAAAGGCATTTTTCTTGAATGCAATTTAAAGAATGAGACTTAAAAACCCTCTGAAATTATCCCTAAACACTTTTCTGGAGCTTAACTTAAGGAATCTGTGTTTGGTACCTACAAGGATTTTGCCACAGCACCCTTTCAGGAAATTTTTGAAAGTTCTATGGGGCTTTGAAAATGTTTTATCCACATTACAGATTGATATATATGTAATCAAATTGATTTTGTAGAAACATATCTAATGTATCATGGAAAGACACATATTCAACATATAAATGATGAAAATATTAAAAGGCAAACTGTTTGATTTTGAAGTTTTATTTTTTTAAATATTTTTAAAAATTTTTTATAAACATATAATGTATCATTAGCCCCAGGGGTACAGGTCTGTGAATCGCCAGGTTTACACACTTCACAGCACTCACAGCACTCACCATAGCACATACCCTCCCCAATGTCCATAACCCCACCACCCTCTCCTGAGTCTCTTATGGTTTGTCTCTCTCCCGATTCCATCTTGTTTCATTTATTCTTTTCCTACCCTCCCAAACCCCCCACGTTTCATCTCCACTTCCTCATATCAGGGAGATCATATGATAGTTGTCTTTCTCCGATTGACTTATTTCACTAAGCATAATACCCTCTAGTTCCATCCATGTAATTGCAAATGGCAAGATTTCATTTCTTTTGATGGCTGCATAGTATTCCATTATATATATATATATATATATATATATATATATATATATATATACACACACACCACATCTTCTTTATCCATTCATCTGTTGATGGACATCTAGGTTCTTTCCATAGTTTGGCTTTGTAGACATTGCTGCTATAAACATGTGAGTGCACATGCCCCTTTGTATCACTATGTTTGTATCTTTAGGGTAATTACCAGTAGTGCAATTGCTGGGTCCTAAGGTAGCTCTATTTTCAACATTTTGAGGAACCTCCATGCTGTTTTCCAGAGTGGTTGCACCAGCTTGCATTCCCATCAACAGTGTAGGAGGGTTTCCCTTTTTCTGCATCCTTGCCAGCATCTATCATTACCTGACTTGTTAATTTAACCATTCTGACTGTATGAGGTGGTATTTTATTGTGGTTTTGATTTGTATTTCCCTGGTGCCAAGTGACGTGGAACATTTTTTCATGTGTCTGTTTGCTATCTGGATGTCTTCTTTGCAGAAATGTCTATTCATGTCTTCTGCCCATTTCTTGATTGGATTATTTGTTCTTTGGGTGTTGAGTTTGCTAAGCTCTTTATAGATTTTGGATACTAGCCCTTTATCTGATATGTCGTTTGCAAATATCTTCTCCCATTCTGTCGTCTTTTGGTTTTGTTAACTATTTCCTTTGCTGTACAAAAGCTTTTGATCTTGATGAAATCCCAATAGTTCATTTTTGCCCTTGCTTCTCTTGCCTTTGGCGATGTTCCTAGGAAGAAATTGCTGCGGCTGAGGTCGAAGAGGTTGCCGCCTGTGTTCTCCTCAAGGTTTTGATGGATTCCTTTCTCATGTTGAGGTCCTTCATCCATTCTGAGTCTATTTTCATGTGTGGTGTAAGGAAATGGTCCAATTTCATTTTTCTGCATGTGGCTGTCCAATTTTCCCAGCACCATTTGTTGAAGAGGCTGTCTTTTTTCCATTGGACATTCTTTCCTGCTTTGTCGAAGATTAGTTGACCATAGAGTTTAGGCTCTATTTCTGGGTTCTCTATTCTGTTCCATTGATCTATATGTCTGTTTTTGTGCCAGTACCACGCTCTCTTGATGATGACAGCTTTGTAATAGAGCTTGAAGTCCGGAATTGTGATGCCATCTATTGTGGCTTTCTTTTTCAATATTCCTTTGGCTATTCAAGGTCTTTTCTGGTTCCATATAAATTTTAGGATTATTTGTTCCATTTTTTTGAAAAAAATGGATGGGGTTTTGATAGGGATTGCATTAAATGTGTAGATTGCTTTAGGTAGCATAGACATTTTCACAATATTTGTTCTTCCAATCCAGGATCATGGAACGTTTTTCCATTTCTTTGCGTCTTCCTCAATTTCTTTCATGAGTACTTTATAGTTTTCTGAGTATAGATTCTTTGCCTCTTTGGTTAGGTTTATTCCTAGGTATCTTGTAGTTTTGGGTGCAATTGTAAATGGGATTGACTCCTTAATTTCTCTTTCTTCTGTCTTGTTGTTGGTGTAAAGAAATGCAACAGATTTCTGTGCATTGATTTTATATCCTGACACTTTACTGAATTCCTGTACAAGTTCTAGCAGTTTTGGATTGGAGTCTTTTGGGTTTTCCACACATAGTATCATATCATCCTCAAAGAGTGATAGTTTGACTTCTTCTTTGCCAATTTGGATGCCTTTAATATCTTTTTGTTGTCTGATTGCTGAGGCTAGGACTTCTTGTACTATGTTGACTAGCAGTGGTGATAATGGACATCCCTACCATGTTCCTGACCTTAGCCAAAAAGCTCTCAGTTTTTCTTCATTGAGAATGATATTTGTGGTGGGTTTTTCATAGATGGCTTTGATAATATTAAGGTATGTGCCGTCTATCCCTACACTTTGAAGAGTTTTGATCAGGAAGGGTTGCTGTACTTTGTCAAATGCTTTTTCAGCATCTATTGAGAGTATCATATGGTTCTTGTTCTTTCTTTTATTAATGTATTGTACCACATTGATTGATTTGTGGATGTTGAACCAACTTTGCAGCCCTGGAATAAATCCCACTTGGTCATGGTGAATAATCCTTTTAATGTACTGTTGGATCCTATTGGCTAGTATTTTGGAGACAATTTTCGCATCTGTGTTCATCAAGGATATTGGTCTGTAGTTCTCTTTTTTGATGGGATCCTTTTTCTGGTTTGGGAATCAAGGTGATGCTGGCCTCATAAAATGAGTTTGGAAGTCTTCCTTCCATTTCTATTTTTTGGAACAGTTTTAGGAGAATAGGAATTAATTCTTTAAATGTTTGGTAGAAATCCCCTGGGAAGCCATCTGATCCTGGGCTTTTGTTTGTTTGGAGATTTTTGATGACTGTTTCAATCTCCTTACTGGTTATTGGTCTGTTCAGGTTTTCTATTTCTTCCTGGTTCAGTTGTGGCAGTTTATATGTCTCTAGGAATGCATCCATTTCTTCCAGATTGTCAAATTTGTTGGTGTAGAGTTGCTCATAGTGTGTTCTTGTAATTGTTTGTATTTCTTTGGTGTTGGCTGTGATCTCTCCTCTTTCATTCATGATTTTATTTATTTGGGTCCTTTCTTTTTCCTTTTTGATAAGTCTGGCCAGGGGTTTATCAATCTTTTTAATTCTTTCAAAGAACCAGCTCCTAGTTTCATTGATTTGTTCTATTGTTGTTTTGTTTGTTTGTTTTTTGGTTTCTATTTCATTGATTTCTGCTCTGATCTTTATTGGAGTTTCATTTTTTAAAAAGTAAGTATACAAAGGATTCTCCAAGAATATATATCAAAACATTCTGTTTATAGTGTCTGAGCATGTGGGTTTAGAGCAAATGGAATTTTTGCACAATTTTTTTGTACATTCAAATATTTCTGTGTTATAAATCAATTCATAATGAAGGTATTATGAAGTTATCTCTTCCTATATAGCATCATAGTGATAAGTAGAAAAGAAACTAAACTTAAGGTCTCTTAATTTTTTTGTACATTCAAATATTTCTGTGTTATAAATCAATTAATAATGAAGTTATTATGAAGTTATCTCTTCCGATATAGCATCATAGTGATAAGTAGAAAAGAAACTAAACTTAAGGTCTCTTCAGATATATCATCATAATGATAAGTAGAAAAGAAACTAAGCTTAAGATCAAAGAGTTTGGCTTTATACAGCTCCACAACTATAATCAATCTATTTAAATGTCAGTTCCCTCATTGTAAATAATGTGTGCCATATAAATCTGCACCAAAGTAAAAGATACATATGGAACACTCTAGTAAGAAATATTCATTTTTCTTTTTTTGAGGTAGGTATTTATATCCCCCTTTTCTAGATAAGGAAGCTATATTTCATCAAGTTTAATGACTTATTCACTTCTATATGACTCCTAAGATGTAGAAACAGAATTTAAAGTGAAGTTAATGTGACTTTAGAGTCTTTGGGCTTTACTCTGCAGTTGGAAGAGATAAAATGGAATAAAACAATAGCTATCCTCATTATAGATGAACAAAAGTAAAGGAGCAGTTAGAATAGGCATAGGTGAAGAGATTTAAAACAAGTTTATTCTTGAGAACCAAAGGAAGAGAATAATGAGCAAAGGCAAAATAAGAGACTATTTTTCAAGAAAATACTCTGGGAAGATTTTTGAATCATTGCCATTAAAGACCAAGATAATCCAATTGTGAGGAATTAAAGAATTAATTAAAATATACAGGTATGAAAATAAATAACTTTATGAGTTAAGGTTGCATACACCATTGTATTTAATTTAGTTAGATTCCAAGTTAATATAGTGCGAGTGGCATAACTCAAAAGTAGGCAAGAAGTTCCTTCCATAAATCTTTACTTCATCTCCATCCTTACTTCAAAGGCTTGGTACTAACTCTCACCTTAGCATGGACTCTCTATCCAAGAAACCTCCCTCATTTTTTCAGTTTCCCAAATAAGGAAATAATTTTCTTAAACTAAATTAAGCACCAAGAATATTTTGGGAAAATGTCTATCTTAAAGTATGCAACCTGAATGAATCATTTGTATGAAAACAACTTGCTTTCCGGAGTGCAATAAAATATACATTTAGGATTTGCAAAGAGTTACTTTCACCAATAAAAACCATAGGAAGTTAAATTTGGTATAGTCCTTTGTAATGAGTAGTTAAGCTTCTAACAAATATGAGGACTCATGAATCTGAAAATCATATATTCTTTTTCTCTGCATTCACTTTTGACCTCTTGGGAGGGCCTCACCTCACATTCACTGATTAAAAGACATGCAGTAAAACATCTCCTTGGTGTAGCCTATAAAACAGAATGAGTAATGGTGTTTTAAATTAGTGATAGGCGAATCACAAAGCTTTGGGAAGTTGAGTTTTTTTTCCTCTTCTGAACTTTCTTTGATGAAGAAATAAGGCTAGGAAACATGTGAGAATGCATTATCTCATGAGAGATCCAGCACTCTGTTTCAGCCTCTAGCTTTGAAATGTTTAAAAATATGAAAGATTTTCACTCATGTAGTTCTAATCACTGCATTTGCTCTTAAAAATGAATTGGAAAAATAGAAGCAAACAAACAAACAAGAAAAACCACCAAAAATATTTCGTTTTCCCTTTTCACAAAGATACCTATTCCTCATAACTTTTAGGATGTATAGGAAAAAGACAATCTTATATTCTGACTCTGGATGGGACAAGAATAACATCTGATTCTCTGCTAAATGAACACTGAATAGATATATGAATAAAAGATAAAATTGCTTAGTTAATTAAAGGATAAAATTAAAAGAGAAAGAAAAGGTATGAGCAAGGGAAGAAGAAGGGGGGAGGGACGGAGAGATGGAAGAAGGAAGGAAGGAAAGAAGGCAGGCAGGGAGGCAGGCTCTTTTGCTCTCACTTGTTTGAGTTATGAGTCTCTTAAATTTTCTCTCCCTACCTTGGAGAAGCATGTCTTTCTGAGCCCAATTTCTAACACATAGGGATGGAAATAAACTCTCCTGGTATAATAAAAATTCTTCTATAACATTTATTAATCCATCAATTAATGTGCCAGGCATTCTGCTAGTAATCCTGAGAGAACTTTTCTTAAATCAAACACTTGGTGTTAGTCTGTAAAATTTGTAAATCATATGGCAGGGTAAACCATCATAAATAAAAAATAAATTCTTAACTTACAAAGCAACAGATCATAGTACACTGGGCATAAATTTTGAAAAGATGTCAGTAGCAAACAAGTTTTGCAGGATTAAAGACACTTCATATGTGTAATTATCAGGGAGAGAAGAATGGCATATTAATTATAACGTCACTCTATATCTAATTTCTTCTTCTTTTACTTATTAGATATTTATTATCTATATAATAATAGACTAATCCAAACCTCATTTAACTCAAATCCTCTTATTCTTATGATCTGAAATGTATTAGGCCTTCTAAGAAGTCCCAGTCACTCTGTAGTTATGAGTATGGAACAAAAAGACAACAGTTAGTTCTCACCCTTTTAAAATCAGACCAGCATTTTCAATTGGTTATTATAAAGAAAATCTGATATGAAACTTTTTTTGTGGATACTTTAATATTTAAATTCTTTCAATATCAAATAGAATAACACTCTATCACAAAAAATGGAGGCTGCTATTTCTACAATACATTCCAATTATGCTTTTTTTTAATGAAATACAGAAGCTGAGTCCTAAAATGAAAATATATTCTATTATCAGTTAAATATTCTATCTCCTATACTAATTTTGAATAATTTTGAAGATGATCTCAGCCTATTGACAAACTATATACCAGTGTGATAAAATAAGAAAAAATAAGAAATACCAAGTGAAATTAAAAGAGTGGTACTGTAATAAAAGCTTTCTATTTTATTAATTTGTTTTTAAATAATGCATTTAAGCTTGGAGGAAAAAGGAAGTAATCATGAAACTATATAGGATAAACACTTAAAATTGTGCTTTTTACATTGATTTCAGAGGAAAAAATGAGACAGTGCTAAGCTACAATGTTTTAGTAAATTTTGGTTGCACTTTTGTCTCTAGATTTCTTTTCATGCATTCAACAGATTTTCTTCCTCCTCACTTTAGGACCTATGCATATAAAATTGCTTGACTTTTAGGTGACTTTAGATGTTCTCCAACAAGAAACCTTTTGTAAAATTCCATCCTACACTATCTTCAAAGATAGCTTAAAAGTTACCTCTTTATGGACACCATGCTCAAATTCTCTAAATAGGGTTCTTTGGTTGTATGCCCTCTTACTATCCAATACATGCTTTTCACAGCACTTAATTTAATTTTAATTAAATTACTAAGTTTATAATTAATTGCATAATGTCTCCTGCCCTAAAAAATTAAATCCTGAATACTGCTATATCTTCCACACTTAGTAGTTTGTTAATAAATGATTGTTACTGAATCTCAGAGAACTTAAATAGTTTTCCAATAGAATATGATTAACATGTGATAGAGTCAACATGAAGTGCTCATTTTCATATTTTTTTTTTTGCCTTCTCAGCCATTACTGCTTTTTATTACCCAGGGAAAGAAAAGTGATAATTGATTTAAGTACTAGACCTCAATGTAGGTAAGTTAAGCTTTTCAACAAAAAAATGAACCTCCATATATGGCTTGTGTTCCATCTCCTCTATGTATTTATTTTTTCTTTAAAAAAAAAGAATTCTTGCAGGGAGTCAAGATGGCGGAGAATTAGCAGGCTGAGACTACTTCAGGTAGCGGGAGATCAGCTAGATAGCTTATCTAAAGACTGCAAACATCTACAAATCCAATGGGAGATTGAAGAGAAGAAGAACAGCAATTCTAGAAACAGAAAATCAACCACTTTCTGAAGGTAGGACTGGCGGAGAAGTGAATCCAAAGCGACTGGAAGATAGACCGCGGGGGGAGGGGCCGGCTCCCAGTGAGCAGCGGAGCAACGGAGCACAAAATCAGGACTTTTAAAAGTCTGTTCCGCTGAAGCCCAGGCGGGGTCAGCGCGGCCTTAGGTCCCACAGGGTCACAGAAGGATCGGGGGTGTCTGAGTGTCGCAGAGCTTACCGGTATTAGAATGAGGAAGCCGGCAACAGAGACAGAGCCAAGGAGTGACTCCCAGCTCGGGGTTACCTTGAACCGGTCACAGGCTCAGTCAGCTCGGAGCGCGGCCGGAGGCCAGGGTGACGGGAGTAATTGGGTGCTCTTCTCTGAGGGTGCACTGAGGAGTAGGGCCCCGGGCTCTCGGCTCCTCCGGGCCGGAGACTGGGAGGCCGCCATCTTCATTCCTGTCCTCTGGAACTCTATGGAAAACGCTCAGGGAACAAAAGCTCCTGAAAGCAAACCCAGCAAACCCGAGCGGATTACTCAGCCCGGCCCCGGGTAAGGGTGGTGCAACTCCACCTGGGGCAAAGACACTTGAGAATCACTACAACAGGCCCCTCCCCCAGAAGATCAATGAGAAACCCAGCCAGGACCAAGTTCACCTACCAAGGAGTGCAGTTTCAATACCAAGGAGAGTGGTGGAATTCCAGAGGAGAAGAAAGCAAAGCACGGAACTCATGGCTTTCTCCCCATGATTCTTTAGCCTTGTAGTTAATTTAATTTTTTTTTCTTTTTCAATTTTTTTCACTTCTTCTGCTAAATTTTTTTAACTTTTACCATTTTCTTTTTTTTAACTTTTTTAAATAGTTTATCTAATATATATATATTTTTTTTCCTTTTTATATTTTTTCTTTATTGGCTTTCTTATTTTATTTTATTTTATTTTATTTTTTTCTTTCTGAACCCCTTTTTATCCCCTTTCTCCCCCCTCACGATTTGGAATCTCTTGTGATTTGGCTAAAGCATATTTTCCTGGGGTTGTTGCCAGCTTTTAGTATTTTACTTGCTCCTTCATATACTCTTATCTGGACAAAATGACAAGGCGGAAAAATTCACAACAAAAAAAAAAGAAAAAGAAGCAGTACCAAAGGATAGGGACCTAATCAATACAGACATTGGTAATATGTCAGATATAGAGTTCAGAATGATGATTCTCAAGGTTCCAGCCGGGCTTGAAAAAGGCATAGAAGATATTAAAGCAACCTTCTCGGGAGATATAAAAGCCCTTTCTGGAGAAATAAAAGAACTAAAATCTAACCAAGTTGAAATCAAAAAAGCTATTAATGAGGTGCAATAAAAAATGGAGGCTCTCACTGCTAGGATAAATGAGGCAGAAGAAAGAATTAGCGATATAGAAGACCAAATGACAGAGAATAAAGAAGCTGAGCAAAAGAGGGACAAACAGCTACTGGACCAGGAGGGGAGAATTCGAGAGATAAGTGACACCATAAGACGAAACAACATTAGAATAATTGGGATTCCAGAAGAAGAGGAAACAGAGAGGGGAGCAGAAGGTATATTGGAGAGAATTATTGGAGAGAATTTCCCCAATATGGCAAAGGGAACAAGCATCAAAATCCAAGAGGTTCAGAGAACCCCCCTCAAAATCAATAAGAATAGGTCCACACCCCGTCACCTAATAGTAAAATTGACAAGTCTTAGTGACAAAGAAAAGATCCTGAAAGCAGCCCGGGAAAAGAAGTCTGTAACGTACAATGGTAAAAATATTAGATTGGCAGCAGACTTATCCACAGACCTGGCAGGCCAGAAAGAGCTGTCATGATATATTCAGAGTACTAAATGAGAAAAACATGCAGCCAAGAATACTATATCCAGCTAGGCTATCATTGAAAATAGACGGAGAGATTAAAAGCTTCCAGGACAAACAAAAACTGAAAGAATTTGCAAATACCAAACCAGCTCTACAGGAAATATTGAAAGGGGTCCTCTAAGCAAAGAGAGACCCTAAAAGTAGTAGATCAGAAAGAAACAGAGATAATATACAATAACAGTCACCTTACAGGCAATACAATGGCACTAACTTCATATCTCTCAATACTTACCCTGAATGTTAATGGGCTAAATGCCCCAATCAAAAGACACAGGGTATCAGAATGGATAAAAAAACAAAACCCATCTATATGTTGCCTACAAGAAACTCATCTTACACCCGAAGACACCTCCAGGTTTAAAGTGAGGGGGTGGAAAAGAATTTACCATGCTAATGGACATCAGAAGAAAGCAGGAGTGGCAATCCTTATATCAGATCAATTAGATTTTAAGCCAAAGACTATGATAAGAGATGAGGAAGGACACTATATCATACTCAAAGGAACTGTCCAACAAGAAGATGTAACAATTTAAATATCTATGCCCCTAACATGGGAACAGCCAACTATATAAACCAATTAATAACAAAATCAAAGAAACACATCGATAATAATACAATAATAGTAGGGGATTTTAACACTCCCCTCACTGAAATGGACAGATCATCCAAGCAAAAGATCAACAAGGAAATCAAGGCCTTAAATGACACACTGGACCAGATGGACATCACAGATATATTCAGAACATTTCATCCCAAAGCAACAGAATACACATTCTTCTCTAGTGCACATGGAACATTCTCCAGAATAGATCACATTCTTGGTCCTAAATCAAGTCTCAACCGGTATCAAAAGATTGGGATCATTCCCTGCATATTTTCAGACCACAATGCTCTGAAGCTAGAACTCAATCACAAGAGGAAATTTGGAAAGAACCCAAATACATGGAGACTAAACAGCATCCTTCTAAAGAATGAATGGGTCAACCAGGAAATCAAAGAAGAATTGAAAAAATTTATGGAAACAAATGATAATGAAAACACAATGGTTCAGAATATGTGGGACACAACAAAGGCAGTCCTGAGAGGAAAATATATAGCGGTACAAGCCTTTCTCAAGAAACAAGAAAGGTCTCAGGTACACGACCTAACCCTACACCTAAAGGAGCTGGAGAAAGAACAAGAAAGAAACCCTAAACCCAGCAGGAGAAGACAAATCATAAAGATCAGAGCAGAAATCAATGAAATAGAAACCAAAAAAACAATAGAACAAATCAACGAAACTAGGAGCTGGTTCTTTGAAAGAATTAATAAGATTGATAAACCCCTGGCCAGACTTATCAAAAAGAAAAGAGAAAGGACCCAAATAAATAAAATCATGAATGAAAGAGGAGAGATCACAACGAACACCAAAGAAATACAGACAATTATAAGAACATACTATGAGCAACTCTACGCCAACAAATTTGACAATCTGGAAGAAATGGATGCATTCCTAGAGACATATAAACTACCACAACTGAACCAGGAAGAAATAGAAAGCCTGAACAGACCCATAAGCAGTAAGGAGATTGAAACAGTCATCAAAAATCTCCAAACAAACAAAAGCCCAGGGCCAGATGGCTTCCCGGGGGAATTCTACCAAACATTTAAAGAAGAACTAATTCCTATTCTCCTGAAACTGTTCCAAAAAATAGAAATAGACGGAAAACTTCCAAACTCATTTTATGAGGCCAGCATCACCTTGATCCCAAAACCAGACAAGGATCCCATCAAAAAAGAGAACTACAGACCAATATCCTTGATGAACACAGATGCGAAAATTCTCACCAAAATACTAGCAATAGGATTCAACATTACATTAAAAGGATTATTCACCACGACCAAGTGGGATTTATTCCAGGGCTTCAAGGTTGGTTCAACATCTGCAAATCAATCAATGTGATACAATACATTAATAAAAGAAAGAACAAGAATCATATGATACTCTCAATAGATGCTGAAAAAGCATTTGACAAAGTACAGCAACCCTTCCTGATCAAAACTCTTCAAAGTGTAGGGATAGACGGCACATACCTCAATATTATCAAAGCCATCTATGAAAAACCCACCGCAAATATCATTCTGAATGGAGAAAAACTGAAAGCTTTTCTGCTAAGGTCAGGAACACGGCAGGGATGTCCGTTATCACCACTGCTATTCAACATAGTACTAGAAGTCCTAGCCTCAGCCATCAGACAACAAAAGGAAATTAAAGGCATCCAAATCGGCAAAGAAGAAGTCAAACTATCTCTCTTTGCAGATGATATGATACTATATGTGGAAAACCCAAAAGACTCCACTCCAAAACTGCTAGAACTTGTACAGGAATTCAGTAATGTGTCAGGATATAAAATCAATGCACAGAAATCCGGTGCATTTCTCTACACCAACAACAAGACAGAAGAAAGGGAAATTAAGGAGTCCATCCCATTTACAATTGCACCCAAAACTCTAAGATACCTAGGAATAAACCTAACCAAAGAGACTAAGAATCTATACACAGAAAACTATAAAGTACTCATGAAAGAAATTGAGGAAGACATAAAGAAATGGAAAAATGTTCCATGCTCCTGGATTGGAAGAATAAATATTGTGAAAATGTCTATGCTACCTAAAGCAATCTACACATTTAATGCAATTCCTATTAAAGTACCATCCATTTTTTTTCAAAGAAATGGAACAAATAATCCTAAAATTTATATGGAACCAGAAAAGACCTCGAATAGCCAAACAATATTGAAAAAGAAAGCCAAAGTTGGTGGCATCACAATTCCGGACTTCAAGCTCTATTACAAAGCTGTCATCATCAAGACAGCATGGTACTGGCACAAAAACAGACACATAGATCAATGGAACAGAATAGAGAGCCCAGAAATGGACCCTCAACTCTATGGTAAACTCATCTTCGACAAAGCAGGAAAGAATGTCCAATGGAAAAAAGACGGCCTCTTCAATAAATGGTGTTGGGAAAATTGGACAGCCACATGCAGAAAAATGAAATTGGACCATTTCCTTACACCACACACGAAAATAGACTCAAAATGGATGAAGGATCTCAATGTGAGAAAGGAATCCATCAAAATCCTCGAGGAGAACACAGGCAGCAACCTCTTCGGCCTCAGCTGCAGCAACATCTTCCTAGGAACATCACCAAAGGCAAGGGAAGCAAGGGCAAAAATGAACTATTGGGATTTTATCAAGATCAAAAGCTTTTGTACGGCAAAGGAAACAGTTAACAAAACCAAAAGACAACTGACAGAATGGGAGAAGATATTTGCAAATGACATATCAGATAAAGGGCTAGTGTCCAAAATCTATAAAGAACTTAGCAAACTCAACACCCAAAGAACAAATAATCCAATCAAGAAATGGGCAGAGGACATGAACAGACATTTCTGCAAAGAAGACATCCAGATGGCCAACAGACACATGAAAAAGTGCTCCACATCACTCGGCATCAGGGAAATACAAATCAAAACCACAATGAGATACCACCTCACACCAGTCAGAATGGCTAAAATTAACAAGTCAGGAAATGACAGATGCTGGCGAGGATGCGGAGAAAGGGGAACCCTCCTACACTGTTGGTGGGAATGCAAGCTGGTGCAACCACTCTGGAAAACAGCATGGAGGTTCCTCAAAATGTTGAAAATAGAACTACCCTATGACCCAGCAATTGCACTGCTGGGTATTTACCCTAAAGATACAAACATAGTGATCCAAAGGGGCACGTGCACCCAAATGTTTATAGCAGTAATGTCTACAATAGCCAAACTATGGAAAGAACCTAGATGTCCATCAACAGACGAATGGATAAAGCAGATGTGGTATATATACACAATGGAATACTATGCAGCCATCAAAAGAAATGAAATCTTGCCATTTGCAATGACGTGGATGGAACTAGAGGGTATCATGCTTAGCGAAGTAAGTCAATTGGAGAAAGACAACTATCATATGATCTCCCTGATATGAGGGAGAGGAGATGCAACATGGGGGGTTAAGGGGGTAGGAGAAGAATAAATGAAACAAGATGGGATTGGGAGGGAGAGAAACCATAAGTGACTCTTATACTCACAAAACAAACTGAGGGTTGATAGGGGGAGGGGGGTTGGGAGAGGGGGGGTGGTTATCGATACTGGGGAGGGTATGTGCTATGTTGAGTGCTGTGAAGTGTGTAAACCTGGCGATTCGCAGACCTGTACCCCTGGAGATAAAAATATATGTTTATTAAAAATAAAATTAAAAAAAAAAAGAATTCTTTTCCCTCTTCACAGAGACCACAGAAAGTCACAAGTCATCTAATTACCTAATCTAAGTATAAAGCAATTATTTAAAAATTATAGACAGGTCTGACTCTTCAAAAGCAGCTCTGAATAGTAACATAAAGCAATAATTCCATTGTACGAAAACCAACTTTAATAATTATGGACTCTGAAAATATCCCAGGTGAAAAAAATGCTTACTTTCTTCTTTGTGGAGGATAGACTGTATTATCCTAGATAAATAATGGTTTTCTTCCTGTGGGTGTTTGTATGTATGTGTGTGTACTGGGTGAGTGTGCATACTTGCCCATGTGTATCTGTGATGTATGCTATAATTATATATGGACAAGTGGATTAATACAGAAGTGTATCTGGTGGGAAGACCTTCAAGTGGTCTCTACTTGAGTGCCTGCATGCCTCATGCACAATTCTGCTATAGTCTTCTCTGTGCTATTTCAGGAATATTCATTCTGACTGGGAGATATTATTGGGGGAACAGAAGATGAATCATATGATAAGAATAAATTCTGTGAGTTCAAGGAGTATGTTAGAAAATATATATTCTTAGATATGAGTGAAACCATGAATAGGTAAATAATCTTTATTTATAAAAAAAAGTTGAGGGCACTGACAAAAGGAAACCCTTGTTGAAGGGGTTTATCTAAGGCTTTCACCAAGAACTTGGAAGCAATCACATTTACATATAATCTCATTTTCCTATCTATATTATAATACCCTTAATTACTCAAACCCATCAGTAAGGACTACCATCTATAATATTCCTGTCTCTAAGTATTTTGAAGATGTGTACCATTTATCCTATTATATCTAGGTTCTACATTTTCTATCCTTCTTCACCATGCTCTGAGTCCTCATGCGTCTGAACTGTGGCACTTACATCAAGAAAATTCCCTTATTCTCTGCCTTCAGGTTTGATAATAGCTGATGGAGAAGCCCAGCAAGAGAATGGATAAGCGTAGAGCAAGGTTGGCATATATATTCATCCATTTCCTTCCCTTGGGGTTCCCCTGTATTGACTAAATCCCTCAATCTAAACTCCTGACTAGGTCGCCTTTTGCATGTAACTATCTTTTGGGTTCTAAGAATTGCTCTTTTCCCTTGCTTCTATAGACCTAGGTGTGCTTATTCTTGTAATCACCTGCTTCTAGAATGAGAACCACATTATAATACCCTCCCTACAGTTTAGGAATTAATCCATTAAATAAACTTTCTTCATGTTTCCCAAAATAAGCTGTTTCCTGCCAGGATTCTGACTGATACAGACAGTACAGGAAAATATGTCCTTGCTGTGGCCCATGAAATGATAACAACATTGAACCAAAAAGACTAAATCCCAGAGTTCATTTCAATCACTCATGGTAAAGTGAGAAGGGGATTTTTTAATAGAACAGAATGAAGCATGTAAGAAGATACAGATTGGAAAAAAAATTACAAGTGGAAAAATAAAAACATATATTGAACTCCATCCTTTAAAAATAAATACTAAAATAGGTTGGCCCTTAGCAGTGGGGGTGATATTTGAATTATCATTTGCAATCTTGAATCATGGCTCCTGGTATCCCAGGAGTATGATCTTAGTATTATAACTTCAAAAGTATTATAATACCCATTGCCACCTTCTACTCTTCCATATCCTTTTTCTTTGTATCTTTAAAAATGATTTTCTTTCCTGGTTCTCTGAATTTGGTGCATGTGGACTTTGGGATCTCTATTAGGAGTGGATGTCTTCCTGCTTAATGTGCTAAATATTTGTTACATGTTTACTTTGGTGGTTGTTGTACACTTAATATCCCAATTCAATCTGAGAGTAAGAGCCAATGAAAGCTTCCTTTGTTTAGTGTTATTTACCGGAAGTTCTGCCACATTCATGTGATATATTCTTTGGAAAAGACTCCAGACAACATTTTTTTCCAGAAAAATTTGGTCTTTCTTTATAAATTGTCAACAGAATGCTTTGGCAACTGGCCATTACTTTTTAATCAAATAAGTGCTCTTCACTATTATTGAAAGTCAAGAGGAAATCCATAATATAGTAAGAATCTCTGCATTTCTCTTGAAATAATAAAAGTAAAATTTGGCTTTGAGCTAGAGATAATAAGCCATTAGTTATCACTTTAATTGAATAAACATGAGCAGGACTTGACCAACTTTTACTCTCCTGTGAAATTAGAGAATATGATTTAAATATCAATGTAACCAAATCTTTGAATATCTATCATTTATAATAGGATTTTTCTCTACCATGTTTTTACAGTGGAAAAAATATGTGCATTGTTTACGTTGCATCATGTATGCATGCAGAAGAAAAAAAAAGAAATACTTATAATTGGAAGGAGTCATCTTAGTTTAACCTCTCAGCAATTGCAGGATGTCTCATTATTATTTACACATGATTATGTTCTACTGTCTTTTGGAAATTTTCCACCAATAGAATGATCCATATATTTCTAGTCAGTTAGAACGTTATTCTTTATGTTGTGCAAAAATCTAACTCATCATTGAATTAAATTCTACCCTCAGGAATATTGCAATATTTTAAAATTCTATGATTTCTCTTCCAAATTCTCTTCTCTTTATCAAGCATTTGATATTTCCTCTTTAGATGTTATTCACTATTCTGCTTTCCATGAATGAAACTGACATCTTCCTATTGTTTCTCTTCCAAATATCACTCATATGAGTTTTTTTATATGTATATAATACATATATATGTATATGTAGCTCAAAATACTACAATAAAATTACCTACTTAAGTCATCTGTTAATATTTTAGTTGCTTCTTCAAATTATAATATGATGTTATAAACAAGTTTTATATTTTCTTTAACATGTTAACCTGTTCAAGAAAAAAAAAAAATCCTTGAAGATCTTATCAGACTCTTCAATTGCAAGATTAAAAATTTTTAGATTGAAAACAAATGAAAATAAACTATTGAAATAGGTACTCCATGTTTAAATTTTAAATAAACTTCAATTCTTCCTTATAACTTCATCTATTCACACAAAGAGGACAAAATTAATTTTCTAAATCTCATTGGAACTTTCAAGTACATACATTCTAATTTTAGTTTGTCACTTTTCATGGCTGCAAAAATATGTTATGTACTTACATCTCACTTTTATATGACTCAAGGTAATGTAATTATGTTAATTAACTTTGATAATATTGAGTGAGACAAAAGAGTGCTCTGTCATCATCAAAAGAATGCTCTGCTTTTAAATTTGCAAACAGATTGGTGAATGAATTGTCGCTTTTAAACTCCATGGTCTTTCTACATAGCTTTCATAGTAAGCATCAGAAAACAGTTTTGTGCATATTAATGTGATCGTATTGTTTAGATTGTATCAGCTTGATATTTTAAGTAAATGCTTATTGAATATAAGTTAAACACTTTTTTTAATTTTTGGGATCAGATTCATTGAGTTATAATTTACACATAGTGAAATTCACCAACTTATATATAATTCCAAGAGTTTGGCAAATGTATATAGTCACTAAAACAATCAAATTATAAAATATTTCCATCATTCCCCCAAATTTCTTAGTATCCCTTTGGATACAATCTCTTTCTTTATGCCCACTTCTTGACAACCACTGATCTGATTTCTGTTGCTATGACTTGTCGAACATCGCGTAAATGAAATCATAGAGTAAGTAGCATTGGATCTGGCTTCTTTTTTTAGGGCCAATTCTTATAAAATTCACACATGGTTTTGCAATTATAAGCATTTTTTCCTTTTTGTTACCGTATAATATCTTATAGATGGTTATACCATAATTTTTCTACGTATTCACCAGTTAGTGGACTTTTGGGATCTTTATAGTTCCAGGGGACTATGAATAAAGCTGCTATAAATATTCTTGTACAGATCTTTATCTGAATAGTTCTCTTGGATGAATATTTAGAAGTGGGATTGCTAGGGTTTTTGGTAAATTTATGTTTAACTTAATTAGACACTGGCAAAAGGTTTTCCGAAATGTCTGTGATATTTTGCATTATTCCCACCAACAATGTATTAGAGTTTCATGTGTTCTACATCTTCGTATATGTAATATGTAATTTTTAAATGAAGATATGGTACATTCCACCTACTTCTTCCACAACTTGACCAGAAAAGTAACCCATAGAATGGAAGAAAATCTGTAAACTCTTTACCTGATAAGAGGTTAATATCCAAAATATATAAGAAATTTGTACAACTCAATAGCAAAACAACAATGACAACAACAACAACAAATTAACTGATTTTTTTTTAAAAGGACAAAGTTTCTGAATAGATATTGCTCAAAAAAACACACAAAAAAAACATACAAATGGCAAGCAGGTACATGAAAAAGTGCTCAACACCACTAATCAGGGAAATGTAAGTCAAAATCATAATAAAATATTACTTCACACATGTCAAGAGGACTATTACACAAAGACAAGAAATAAAAAAGGATATGGAGAAAAGGAACCCTTCTATACTGTTGGTGGGAATGAAAACTGTCTCAGCCACTATGGAAAAACAGTATGGCAGTTCCACAAGAAATTAAAAATAGAACTACTGTATGATCCAGCAATCCTACTTCTGGGTATATATACAAAGGAAATAAAATCTGGATCTCAAAGAGATATCTGCACTTCTGTGTTCACTGCATCTGTATTCACAATAGTCAAATATGGAAACAACTTAAGTATTCCTTGATAGATAAATGGATAAAGAACATGTGGTGGATAAATGAATAAAGAATGTTATTCAGCTCTAAGATACAAAATCTGCCATTTGCAACCACACGGTTAAACCTAGAGCATATTATGCTAACTAAATAAGCCAGACACAGAAAGACAAATACTGCATGATCTCAGTTATATGTGGAATCTAACATAGTCAGACTCATAGAAGTAGAGAGTAGAATGGTGGTTGACATGGGCATGGGGGAGAGGGAAATTGAGACATGTTGCTCAAAGGATACAAAAATTCGTTATGCGAGATGGATGAGTTCTGGAGGTCTAATATACAGTATGGTGACAGTAGTTAATAATGCCGTAATATATGGCTGAAATTTGCCAAGAAGATAGATTGTGAATTAAATCTCTCAGCATATACGTAAACACACAATGGTAGGTATGTAGAGGTGATGTATAAGTTATTTAGCTTGATTGTGGTCATCTTTTCACAATGTGTACATATAATCAAAGCATCAAGTTGTACACCTTAAACATAATTTTTAAATGTCAAAGATAAATCAAAGTTGTTTTATAAAAGCAGGCTCAAGGGGCACCTGGGTGGCTCAGTCGGTTAAGTAGCTGCCTTCAGCTCAGGTCATTATC
Source organism: Lutra lutra (assembly GCF_902655055.1). NCBI lineage: Eukaryota > Metazoa > Chordata > Mammalia > Carnivora > Mustelidae > Lutra > Lutra lutra. Next base: position 27,381,620 of record NC_062281.1, read on the forward strand.
CCAGGGTCCTGGGATCGAGCTCCACATCAGGCTCCCTGCTTGTGTTCTCTCTCTCACTGTCTCTCTCTGTCAAATAAAACCTTTACAAAAAAATAAAAAATAAAAAAATAATAAAAGCAGGCTTGAGACAGGGTGTAGTGCTTATAAAAATTATTAAGGTTTACATATAGAAGGAAAAAAGTTATTGTACATATAAGTAAAATAAGAACTGGAAAGATACTTAAAATTACCTACATTTTTAAATGTATCAATATACCTACCTATAAGGCTTTACCCAATATCTCTAGTATTATCAGATAAGCAATATACAATAAGTAGAAAGTGGTAATGTAAAAATAGTGTACTAATAACTTAAAAATTTGGAATAGTTTTTATGTCTAAAAATGAGAGAATTATTAAGATATTGGTATTTAATGTGATGGATGGGAATCCAGTAGAAAAATAGAAAAATGAATCTGAAAGATGTGATACATGGTACAATTCCAGTTATATAATAAGTATAAAATCACAGTGTGTTGGAAAGGATAGACTACAATGTAAATAACCATTATCAATGTCTACTGTAATTTATGCAAGTTAAAAGAAAGATTAGGCAGGCACTCCATCTTGCATTACTTCTTTTTTTTTTTTTTTTCTGATACTTCCAGGAATTTTTTTTTCAATTTAGATACAGTGAGCCAATGTATAGTACATCATTAGTTTCAGATGTTCAATAATTCATCAGTTCTGTATAAAACTCAGTGCTCATCACATCACAGGTCCGCCTTAATGCCCATCACCCAATCACCCCTTCTCTCCACCCACCTCCCCTCCAGCAACCCTTAGTTTGTTTCCTAGAGTTAAAAGTCTCTTATGGTTTTTCTCCCTCTCTGATGACTTGCACTACTCTAAAGGTGAGTCTTAGGGAGAGTGAAGTGAAGAGACAGTCTGAGTCCTTAAGGGAATTATGATGTTGCTAAACCAACCTTGGGTCTGTCTTCTGTTAGGTATATGAAGTAAACTCTCCTTTATAAACCACTCTTACTTGGATTTTATTTCACTGCTCAAATGCAGAATAAACTACAAGCAAAAGAAGAGGGCTCACAATGAACATGAAACCCTTTTTTTTTTCTTTAATGTTATTTTGTTTACTTGACTACTTTACTCCCTTTCCCATTACTTTCATTCTCTTAATCCTCTGGAAACTGCATAGAATCATAAGAATTCCTTCTAGCATGATTGGAACCATCACTGATAGGGGTGTCTGGGTGGTTCTATCCTTTGAGAGTCTGACTCTTGATCTGAGCTTGGGTCTTGATCTTAGGGTTGTGAGTTAAAGCCCCATGTTAGGCTGAACATTGGGCATGGAAACTTCTTTTACAAAATTATCAATGATAAAGCAGTTTTCTTGAATAGGTATTTTCTTGAATATTTTCTTGAATAGGTATTCTAGAAATATGCTTAGTGATCTCTCTGTGCACTCCATTTGTTGTTGTGGAGAATAATTTGTTCAACACTACTTAGAAAAAATCATGTTAAACTAATTACATTAAAGTCCTGATGAAGGTTTTTAGCTCTAGATAATACCTTAGAATACACATTCAGGGGCGCCTGGGTGGCTCAGTGGGTTAAAGTCTCTGCCTTCAGCTCAGGTCATGATCCCAGGGTCCTGGGATCAAGCCCCACATGGGGCTCTCTGCTCAGCAGGGAGCCTGCTTCCTCCTCTCTCTCTGCCTGCCTCTCTGCCTACTTGTGATCTATCTGTCAAATAAATAAACAAAATCTTAAAAAAAAAAATACACATTCACCCAACAAAGAATTTGGTAATATTGTCATGTTGCACTTGAAAAGAGGTAGAAAAACTTGTTTTCCACTTGTGGTATAACAACATGCAGTATTATGTCTCCTTGCTCACATAGAGGGAAGTTCCTAAGGGCTTAATATAGTTCTGTTTTCTCAATATTTCTTCCAAAACATTTTAACGTGACTGTTAAAAAGAAATTGACCTTAACCTTATGCCAAGTTGCAACTCCCCAAATAAAGAAACACAAAAATAGTGGGGAAAAAAAAAAATCTACGCCTTGAGGAAATACTGAAGTCTGTTTTAACTGATAGAATATTTTAAAGGGGTGGCATACAAACTAAAAACACACATGAAAATAATAAAATATCTTACATATAATTCACGAATTCCAATTACTCAAATATAAACACAAAAACCTCGCTTGAGGAAATTTCCAGGAATGGGATTCAAGACTTTGGTTTATTCTAAGCCTATGTTATGGTATAATTTATAAAAATAATGTAAAATTTGCTCTATACATAGAAATAGTTTCCATATTGTCGTATGAGATTAACCACAAACGTGAAGTGACTATAGATATAATTAGGATTACTAATAAATTGTTTTTAAGTTAACCAAAAAGGAAATTGGATGGGCCTAACTGAATAAGTTGAGCACTTATTATGAATTTGTCAAATTAACACTTACTCAGTGGAGCACAAGGTGCCGAATGATGAGCTTTGGTTCAAAAACAGACCAAGCAAGGGACTGAAATAAAAGAGTTTATTACTCCCAGGTCCTAGATGAAATACCCAGTAAGCCTCAAGGGGCCACATGGGGAGGTCAAGGAAGAGTACAGGCAGAGAGAAACAGGACGTGGGATGCATTCCTTTTTAGGGTCAATGGATGGAGTGCTTTGGGGTTCCTAAGCTAAGGTTGGTTTCATTAAATGCAAATCAAAAGAGTTATGTTTTGGTAAGTCACACAAAGTTCTTTTCTAAGGACACATAAGCGGAAGGCAGTGGGAAGCAGGAGGTACTGTTGTTCACAGGAGCTGTTGGGGAAGTTATATTAAGAACTTATTTTTGCTTGCTGAAGAGACTAGTGTCTATGTGAGGTCACTGCAGGCTACTTGGCCAAACAAAATAGGTCCTAAAGCAGCAATACAATGAAGTAGCTTAGCTAAGCTCTGGATGACCCTTTAAAAGAGAATCTAGAGGTCAAAAGAAGTACCAGAGATGACACTTTCCTTTGGCCTTGAAGAAACTAACTGCCACGCCAGTTGAAGGGGTAATACGATGGAGAATGGTGGGCAACCTCTAGAAGCTACAAACTACAAGGAACTAGATTCTGACTCAAAAGATGACATCAAGCCTTACATGAAATTGGAGACCTGGTTGACACCTTGCTTGCAGACAAGTTCCAAAACGATTATACCCCAGCTAAGTCATGTCCAGACTCCTGATCCATGAAAACTGTGAGATAAATATATGGTGTTTAAACATCTAATTTTGCAGTAATTTGTTATGCAACAATAAATAATATAGTTGGGGCACCTGGGTGGCTGTCAGTTAAGCATCCGACTCTTGAATTTGGATCGGGTCATGATCTCCGGGTCATGAGATTGATCCCCTTGTCCAACTCCATGCTGGGCATAGAGCCTGCTTAAGATTTTCTCTTTCCCTCTCCCTCTGCCCTTCTCTGCTGCTCTCTCTCTCTCTTTCTCTCTAAAATAAAATAAACCAATAATATGTTATAATGTGGTGAAAAAATAGGACTAAGCAAAAATGTATACAGTCCAGTCTCTAATCTCATGAGGCTTAGAGTGTAACAAAGTAGAGAGATGAATTATATAGCTACAATTATAACACTGAGATATGGGCTCAAAAATAACAGCACATGAATTTTCACCTGTGCATAACAAAGGACTACTCCTAGGTTCAGGGGTCATGCAGTGATGTTTAAAGAGATTCAAAGGATTAATTGGAAAACACCACAAAGGAAAGAAGGTGTGGTTACACAACTACCTCATTAGAGCAAGATCCTATTCTAGCCTTTTCCCATTAGGTGATAAATAAATTGCTTTCAAGGCAGATATGTATCTTGTTTTGTTTTATTCATAGAGTCCAGGGCATAATAAGGTGCTCGTTATATACTGGATAAATAAATAAATGAATCATTGGTATCATAAGGAAGTAGGCTTTGGTTGTGTATAAGAAAAACATTCCTCATCTCAGAACTGCCCTTAATAGAGTAGATGGATCCCAGTTAGTGGAAGTCTAAGCAGACACAGTGTGATCACCACTGTAGATTATTGTAAATATAGTGAGGAGTCTGTTGAAGCAATTCTAGTTTTCAGCCTCTGCTCATTCCTCGGAGTAATAAACTGAAATCATGATAAATATAGTGAGGTATCTTTATGCAAATCAGGAATAGCACCTGGAGAAAGGAACCATCAGAAGATGAGAGACTCAGGACGAAATAATACGCATTACCAAGTAAGGATACCATAAAATTATAAACAGTGCTTTTGATATAGGAAAAAAACAATCAGGGTATTAGACCTTAGACTTCAAGTAAAATAATGCATATTAGTAATTGAGGAATCATACAAGGAATGCCATTTCAAATGATTATCAGACTTTCTGAACCCCTTTCTCAGCCAGGAAATACATAAGGGCTTTCAAGATTTGTAGACAAGTATGTATGTGCATACCCCATTAAGATGAAGGAAGAGTCTTTAGAATACAAAGAATTTTCAGTGCCTCAATTTGAAAACACACCATTCTCCCTGTTTAAATGGGAATCTCAACCTGGAAGTGGAGAAGTTGGTTGTTTAAGTTCTGTAAGCATAAGCAATGGTAGGTCAGCTTTTGAGGCCAAAACTTTAACAGAATTTTTTTTTCTTTTTTTCTTTTTTTTTTTCTTTTTGCCTCATCTCCAGTGCAGACAGTTATACGTAGGTATTAAAAAACTCAGCCAGGGCAATATAATTTGTTTGGCTACAATGTATGATCAAAACCAGTCATCACTCCTTATTTAACAATCTTATTTTGGATTTGTTCGAAAGTTTGGTTACACGGGTAGACAGCAAGAAACTAAACATATTTTTTGACTATTATTTATATTTTATCATGGATAGTTCATGTTACAATTTAAGTTAACAATTATGTAAAGGACACCATGAACATCAAAATGAAAAAAAATGTTTGACTTACATGAATTCTAATCAATAACTTCTCTGATAAAAAAAATCTCTGATGATAAAAAAGAGCTGTCATCTCTTTGAGGGAGGGGATTTGGCTTTCAATTGCTCTTACTATTTGTCTAGCATAAGGCCTGACAAATAGAATTTAAAACATTTGTTGAATATATTAGTGACAGCATGAAGACTTGTTTTTTAAAGTTTTAAATTGAACAAATTAATAAAAATAGTCGTTTCTTTAGAATTTTTATTTTAAAATATTTAGCTAGATTATTTTTATTATTAAAAATGCTTTTAATACAATACCTTTATCACCATCATAAATAAGAATTACATTGATTTTATCCTTTTAATGTATCTTCTCATATTTTATGAAAAGATGCTGTTATGTTATAACTGTGAGTACTAATAAAACTATCCTGACAACTAGTTTTGAAAAAAAATAGAGGAGCAAAATGATAAATTACTCTGTTAAATGATTTCTAATCCTATAAATGCTAACACAAATTAATCAGTTTCATTTTAAACAAGTAAAGAATCTGAGAAAAATAAAAATTATTTAAATTAACTTTCAGTATAGAAAAGCTGATTACTAAATGCTAATTAATGTAACTGTTGTGATGATACTGTCCAGAGAAGTGGATATGTTCTCATAATTTTTAAGCTACATGAAATGAGTGGCATAGACTATTTTAAAATAACAATTATAGAATTTATGTCCATATAGAATAATGTGAAGATAAAATAATCTGTGAATGAATTCCAATAAAACTGACTTGATGGTCAACATACTTGCTAATTAAAATAATTAGTTCAATTATTACTTAAAGTGAATTGATGCCTGGAATTTTTATTTTGTAAGCATCAAATATGCCAAATTATCTGTCATGAAATTGATAATCATTAGTAATTATGTTTAAATGATTACAAGTATTTTATACATATTTTATTTGGTATAGTTATATAAAAATCCTTCTGAGAAATTACCTCTCTAGTATGGTGTTACACTATTAAATATATTCAAGGATAGATCTCTAAAATAATACTTATAATAATTAAAAGAAAATTAGACAATTATAATAGAAAACCTTCAGGAGTCTTTTTAAGAATATGATTTTTACTGTTTATCCAGCCTACTTCATTGCTATTTTAAATAAATATCAGACATGTCTTTACTTTTTCTTAATTAGGGTAAGAAAAAAAGAAAACAAAAATTTAAGAATAAAAGGCAAAAGAGTAACTTAAAATGTTTGCTACAATTGACTGTAGAAAATCATTGTGTAACAAATATACCACACACAATGTAACTCTCAGACAGAGTAGTTACAATGGGAGAGAAGAGATACCACCATTAGAGAAAAAGTTGATGGTGCTTAGTCAAGTACAATCAGGATAATAACTCAATGTCATCAATCCACATTCCTCAGGGATAATATACTGATTTGATCTGGGGTTGATTTCTGTAAGTTTTTATACTAAATTTTTCTTTTCTTTTCTTTTTTTTATTATATCCTGTATTGAGTAGTCAGGAATATCTATTAGACACTATACAAACTCAAAAGATACAAATGATCACAAATATATTTGTATAGAATTAAAACTATAAATAAAACTTAGTAATCAGATTTTATATTTGCTGTTTATTCTCTCATACCAATACATTCATGAAAAATCAAGTAAAACAAAATTGTTAATACTAATCTTTATAACAGTTTCCATTTTTAAAAAAGATTTTATTTATTTATTTGAGAGAGCACAATAGAGAGAGAGAGAGAGAGAGCATAAATGCAGGAACGGGGTGGGGGAGGAGCGGAGGGAGAGGTAGAAGCGGACTCAAGCAGACTTCTGGCTGCACAGGGAGCCCAATGTAGGGCTTGATCCCAGGACCCTGGGATCATGAATTAAGCTAAAGTCAGAGACCTAATAGACTGAGCCACCCAGGCACCCCCAGTCTCCTTTCTTTTTTTTTTTTCTGAGTTTCGTATGTATGCACTTAGCTGTATACATGGCAGGATTGGTAAGGTGACATGATCTTTATACCAAGCTTGTAGGTTAAATATCAGTGCCCTCATTTTATGGATGAGGAATCTGGATAAGAAGAATTAAGTCCAATTCTAATGATTATAGACTAGCAGGTAATAGAAACAGGGCTTGAACTCAAGGCTGTGTGTCTCCAAAGTCCAGGATACTTTACCAAAGTCCTCGGCATTTTCAGATGGGTTGAAATAAAATACATAGTGTGGAATAAATCTATGTACAGGAAAATAAACGTTTCCTTAAAGAAGTCACAAACCCTGCAGAGTAATAGCTGTGATAATGCATTCACCTAATTTGCAACACTGTGTTACACTTAATAGAAATATCTGCATTCAGAATTTTTCATTTTGTTCAATTTTCTCCATGAACTGTAAGTTTCCTTGAATGATGTTTGCATTACAAATATACTATTGTTGGAAGTTTCCCTAACAAACTGACAATCACTTCAAGGGTATGTTTTTGTGAGAAATAAAACAATTAGCAACTTTAAACATTCAAAATATGTCCAAAAATATTATAATGCCTACTGTTAGTTTGGATCACTTTTTACATAGGATACACTGTTTTGTTTTTCAAGTAGGCTTTAGGTGTGAAACAGGAATAAAAAGTTATTTTTGACTTGCGAGGAATGAGATTCCTGAGAGGGTCCTATGTAAATGTTAGCCAGAAGGAATTGGATATAAGAACTAAGTTTAACAAGAAGTCTGAACAGAAGACACTGAATTGGGAATCATTAGAGCAGTGAGAGCAACTGAAGCCATCTACGTGGTATAGTCAGCCTACAAGAGTTGTAAACTGAGAGAACATGCCTGCAGTACAACGCTAACACTGAAAGGACTGGTAGGAGAGAGTAAATCTGAAAAAGACCCTGAAAAGGAATCACCAGGGGAAAGGTCAATAAGGAGAAAGGGTTAAGACATGTAAAGAAAATAATATTCGTTTTTAAAGATTTTATTTATTTTTTATTTGACAGACAGAGATTACAAGTAGGCAGAGAGAGAGGAAGGGAAGCAGGCTCACTGCCAAGCAGAGAGCCCGATATGGGACCCTGAGATCATGACCTGAGCCGAAGGCAGAGGCTTTAACCCACTGAGCCACCCAGGCACCCCAAGAAAATAATATTTTAAAGAGAAGTTTAAAGCTGCTGATATGTCTACTGGTTTCAAAACATGGAGATCAATGGTGACCTGGGGAAGAATGTCATAAGCCCAATTTCAGTGTCAGAAGGAGTAAATAATCAGTGAGCAAAGCAGAGTGGAAAGTTTGGGCAACTTTGTCAATGATTTTGGCTCTAATTATAGTTAAGAATCAGAAAAAAGTAACTGTGGGGTAGTTGCAGTAAGGGAAGTTCGTCCGTGATTCTTTTTCTTTAAGATTTATTTATTTATTGGAGAGAGAGAAAGCACTCTCATGTATGCACAGTTGGTGGGAGGAGCAGAGAGAGAGAAGCCAACTCCACGTCGAGCACCAAGGTTGATATGGGCTGGATCTCATGACCCTGAGATCATGACCCTGGTGGAAATTGAGAGTCTGACATTCAACTGACTAAGCCACCCAGGCACCCTAGTGATTTTCTTTAATCATTTTCATGTAAAATATACTGAGCAAACTTACACGTCAGTGGAAAACTCAGTGAAGTTGTTCAAATTGCAGGTGAAAGATGTACTGAAAAACTGTAGATCCCTAACAATTTGCAGCATAATGGTATGTAAATATTAGGCAGAAAAGTTAGAATCTAATATATATATGGATAATGTGACTGCCTTTTCTCCATACTGTCCTCAGCATCCAAAGGAAAACTGAGTATAATAACATAAGTTCTCTTGTCCTTATTAGAATGAAAATAGCAGGACCTTTCCTGTGGTGACCAAGGAGAAACCTAATAAGAAGTAATTTATTACATTCGCTGCTCTGATAAGAGACTTCATAGGGATTAAAGCAAACCAAACAATATATTACAAAGCGATGGGAATTATTCTCTTCACAGGGAATTGTAGACAACTTTTCAAACTAGGAAACTTTTCCTTCTTCCATATGCATGTATATTAAATCTTGTCTCCTTTCACCTGAGTTTCTGTCCTTGTGTATGCTTGAGCTAACAGGTGCACTAATCAATGAAATCTGTTTTAAGCTCTTACAGGTGAGAATAACAATGAATATAGATTCATAGCTATTTCAATGGTAGTGTCCCAGAATTCATTCCACCACTATCACTACCTTCTCCTCCACTACCACCCTAAACCCTATTCTCCACCTGATGCTAACTGACAGGACTTTAGTAACAAAGGGCATCAATACTTGGAAAGCTAAGTCAAAAATAATTCACACTCAAATTGTATAAATGGATGGGAAAGGAGGAAATGGATTTAGGCAACAAGATCCACTCCTATATATGTGAGTGGCTTTCCCTTGGAGGTGCTGGAGATTTCTAAGGCAAGATTTATTGAAAGATTCACCTGGAAAATAGGAACCCAGCCATTGACAAAGAAAGAGGTAGGTCCTGCGGGGAAGGAGAAGTGGTGACACTCACCTGGAAATAGTTGGAGAAGACTAACTTCAAAGATACTTTCCTTGATCTCTGATGGAAACATTTTGTCAATTTTTTTCATTTTTGTCATTTTCTCTCCTTTGTTGTGTCTGCTTTTTAAAATGTGTCCATCGATAATTGTATAAATTCTTCCCTGACTGTAGTCTTTGGGAATCAGAAAAGACATAATAACAATTGGAAAAAATGTTTCAATTCTTTCTGCTCACTGGTGCCCATGACCATGAAACTCATACTTTCTCTTCAATGCAGACAAAAAGGCAAAAACAAACAGGAAAGAAGGAAAAATAAACAATCAGCATGTCAGTAGTACAACTGAGATTGACATGCAAGGTTGAGGATGAGGCCCTGGTAATAAATAAAAAGGAAAAAAAAGTTTACTGTGGATGAGTAAGCCTAATAACTGGGAGAGAAAATTAGATAAAGGTCTAGAAATTTTGTATCTGGATGGTGAGAAACTCATAAGGATGTATTCTTTATTTTATTATTTTTTTTTTTAAGAGAAAGAGGGAGAGAGAAAGAAAGAAGGAGCAGAGGGAGAAGAACAGAGAGAGTATTGAGTAGGCTCCAGGCCCAGTGTAGAGCCTGATGCAGGGTTCAATCTAGGACCCTGAGATCATTACCTGAGCCAAAACCAAGAGCTGGGTGCTTAACAGACTGAGCCACTCAGGCACTCCAAGAATAGATACTTTAAATAATGGTCAGGGATCAGCAGTGTGGAACCAAGAGGACACAGGTTCTACTTCTGGTTTTTTCAGAGTATGAGAAGTAGAAGAAGCTTTTCCTTGTGAAGATTTTACTCATGAAAAGTAATGCCTTCAGAAAAAAGCTAGGTTTCAGTTTAGCTAGAACCTAAGGAGTGGTCCCCAAAATTGATGATACAGGTGTGACGGGCAGAATAATGACTCCAAATGATGTCCACAACTTAATCCTTAGAACCGGTAAATATGTTGCCTTACACAGGGAAAGGGACTTTGAAGATGTAGTTAGATTAAATGTCTGCAGATGGGGAAAGAGCAGCCTGGACTATCCAGGTGGGCCCAATCTAATTATGAATCCTTAAAGGCAGAAAATACTTTCTGACTTGTGGTCAGGAGACATGACTAGGCAAGACTCGTCAGAGAGAAAACACGAAGAAATAGATTCTTCCTTAGAGAACGTAGAAGGACTGCCAACACCCTAATAGTGGGCCTTCTGACCTTCAGAAACTGTAAGATAATGAATTTGTGTTCTTTTAAGCTGCTAAGTTTGTGGTACTTGGTCATAACAGCTTTAGAAAGCTAACACATAGAATTTATTTATCATGGAATGAAGGAGCTCATGGAATAGAAGGTAACTGGGGAGTAATGGTACCTATTGTACAAAGCTGGTGTAAGAATTAATGAGACTGAATATACAAACTGCTTAACATGCTTTTTGGAACATAGGCTTTCAGGATGAGTAATTATTACTTATTTTCAGTGTTATGAATTAAGAAACGTGGTTGGCATTGCTGATAAAATGCTGAAAATTTTATATATGGAGCTACTTCCATATAGCTCATCCTTAGATTTTGGAAAACCAAGTCATTATTTTTCAGTAATTAGTTTTGTGTTGAAATTAAAGCTGAATTGTGGGCCCCAACCTCCAAGGAAAATTTTATATATATATATATAAAATATATATATATAATTAATATACATATATATATATTCTTTGAGCCTTAGTTTTCTTATCTATAAAATGAAATTTTCTCATCTACTTTCCAAATTGCTTATGAGGACCAAATCCTTCCTGTCAAAGTGATTGAACAGGACAAAACTTTTTAAAAGCATAGGTTTAATATTTTAATGTGTGTATGTATTTACAAAGGATTGAGTGTACTTTATGGTGAAGAATATAGCAACTATTCTTGTCTTTATCAGTCTATTTTTGGCTCCATCCAAAGTGGTAATAGAGATGTTGGAAGCAACATTAGGTAATGTGAGCTTTTCACATTATTAGCCATCGAGTCTGTTAAGCTACCCATTTATTTGTGGAGCTGCCATGGCTTCACAATTAAGGGGAAACACTAAAATCAAGGAAGTGTTTCTTAGTAATTTGTTGAGGATCAATTTAATTGTCCTTTGGCACTCAGTGCTGCTGAAACTCAATAAATAGTTCACTTGGAGGAAATGTGATGATGACTAAAACTGATAGGAAAACAGATCTCACTGTTAGTAACTATTCAGCTTTTTTCCCTAAGATAATGCTATCATGTTGTGTCTAAATTAAATGTTGCAACTTGGGAAAAGTTCAAATATAAAAATAAGAATCCCAATCACCTCTTTAAGTACATTCAACATATATTTATTGAGCAAAAAACCATGTTGTATGCACCGCTAGTGTCCTACAACAATGGAGTAGGAAAAATTCCTGTATTAAAGGATAATAAATAATGGTAACTAATTTTTGTAATGTTCTGTAGTTTACAAAACCTTTCATGTATTTTATTCAAAAAGTCTAAAATCTAGTGAAATATAGGAATATATGTGCAAAACTGACTTTCTTACAAATGGAAGGAAACTAAGAGTTACAAAAGAGGGATCAGTGATTTGGGTTGGACAGTTATTAAATGACTTACATCTTTAGATGACAAATCTGAGTTATGCTATAAATTAGGACTAGAAATAGTAAATTTTGGTATTCTGTAAAGAAATTGGATGTGGTCATTGCAAAAAAAAAACAAGTTGTAGTTGGCTTGTTTTTAATCAGCATTTTTAATGTATAATGTGCATGTAGAAATATCAGTTTTTTAAAAGGATACTACTCTGAGCTTGAAAAGCATGATAGAAAATATTTCCACAACTGCTCAATGTTGCATCATGTCCCTTTGCAGTCAAACCATTCTACTGCCCACCACAGGATCCTGGTTTTCACTGCTCTGCTTTCTGATGCTGAAATTTTACCTTTTCCAAAATACCACGTAAATTAACCATAGAGTTGACAGTCTTGTGTCTGACTGCTTTCACTAAGCATCAGTCTTTAAGTTTGATCCATGTTGTTAGGGGTATCAGTAGTTAATCAGGGCTCAATTGCTTTTGTTTCTGTGTACATTTGCATTGTAAGGATCGACCACAATGTCTTCATCATTTCATAAACTGATGGGCATGAGGTTTGTTTCCAGCATCTGGATATTATGCAGAAGCTGTTAGGAATATTAGAAACAAATCTTCATGGGGGAAAAATTTTTTTTCATTTACCTTGAGTAGTTTTTAGGAAAGGATTTTCTTTTTTTTTTTTTAGATTTTCTTTATTTATTTGACAGACAGAGATCACAGGTAGGCAGAGAGGCAGGCAGAGAGAGGAAGGGAAGCAGGTTCCCTGCTGATCAGAGAGCCCGATGTGGGGCTCGATCCCAGGACCCTGGGATCATGACCTGAGCTGAAGGCAGAGGCTTTAATCCACTGAGCCACCCAGGCGCCCCAGAAAAGGATTTTCAACAATCTTATAAGAAGCTGTTATAAAGTGTTCTGCAAATTGTCTAAGCTATTTTGAATTCTCACTAGCAAAATGTAAATTCTATTTTTATTAGATCATCACTGATACTTGATGTTGGTGTTAGATACTACTAAATATCAACAAGGATGGTTCATTGTGGTTTTACTTAGCGTTTCCCTAATGACTAATGGACATCCTTTAATGTGCTTATTTCTAAATCTTAGATCTTCTTTGAACAAGTGTCTTCAAATGTTTGCAGATTTTTTTTTTAATTAATGTTTTGTTCTTCTTGTTGAGTTGAAAAGCATTCTATACACTGGATGGGAGTCCTTTATCAGATATGTTTGTGAATTTGTTCTGTTAAGTATGGCTTGCATTTTTAAATGGAGTTTGATATTTCTTAAATGCTCTCCTAATCCAGTTTCAAGGCCCTGGCTTGAGGCAGGTCAGTTCTCCTATTTGAACAGTTGGTTGGGTACTATGGCAGCCACTTTCCTTATCAGGCTTTCACACTCTAGTGTAAGACACACTACACACCTGTTCTAATTACCCCAAGACAGGTGCCAAATGATTAGGGACAGTCCCTAAACCCTGTGCCTGTGAAATTACTCCAATTAAACAATCCACAGGAAGCCTGCCAGCAAAACCTGCTAATCCCACCCTGCTTGGCATACATAAACCACGCCCTACAGCTCTAGTTTGCTGTTAGCCTGTCTCAGGGTGCAAACCACTGTGGGAGCCTCCACAGCAGCATACTCTTTTTTGAAGCTTTAACAAGGAGCTGTCCTTTCCGGGTATTCAACTGCCAAATGTATTGTGTCCCACCATCCAAAGAATCTTTAAATCTTAGAAAACACCCTTTTAGTCTGTTAACAGTATTTGACAAGTAATAGACCTAGTTTTTCTTTATTAAATTTTTTTAGTTGTACAATTTTTTTTAAAGAAGTTTTAAGTTTACAGCAATTTTGAGATAGAGGAATACAGACTTCTCATAGTCTCCCTTCACTTTCACATGAGGAACCTCTCCCATTATCAGTCTCCTATCAGAATGGTAGATTTGTTTCAATAGATAATATTGACACATCATAATCACCCAGTGGTCCATACTTCCCATTACTATGAACTCTTGGTATTGTACCTTCCATGGGTTTGGACAAATATGTAGTGATGTGCACCCATTTTTATTGTATCACAAAGAGTGTTTTGACTTCTCTAAAAACATCTATGTTCTACCTATTCATCCCCCACCACCTCAACCCTTGGCAACTACTGGGTTTTTTGTCTACATAGTTTTGTCTTTTCCAGAATGTCACACAGTTAGAATAGTACAGTTTATAGTCCTTACAGACTAGCTTCTTTCACTTAGCGGTACTCATTTACGTTTTCTCCGTGTTTTCCATGGCTTGATGATTCATTTCTTTTTAGCCCTGAATAATGTTCCACTGTCTGGATGTACCACAATTTATCCATTCACTTACTGAAGTACATCTTGGTTGATTCCAAGTTCTGGCAATTATAAATCTGCTATAAACATCTGCGTGAAAGTTTTGGTGTGAACATAAATTTTCATTTCCCTTGGGTAAATACTAAGAAGCATGATTGGTGGATTGTATGGTAAAAAGGATAGTTTCGTAAGTAATTGCTATGCTGTGTCATTTTGCATTCCCAACACCAGTGAATCACATCCATGTGCCCCTAGACTGTCGCTCCATATCCTTGACAGGGTTTGGGGTCAGTGTTCTGGATTTTGGCCATTCCAATACGTGTATAGCAATACTTCACTGTTGGGGTGTGTGTGTGTGTGTGTACACAAAAAACCCCACAGTGTTTATACACACACACACATGCATATGTATGTATATGTACATATATGTATGTTGAAAATACACATAATGTTTTTTATTGAGATAATTGACATATAACATATTAGTTTAAGGTGTATAACTTACCAATTCAATAGGTATATGTGGTGCAGAATGATTACCACAAAAATTAGTTAATATCCATCATTACACACACAAATCTTTTTTCTTATCATGAGAATTTAAGAACTATTCTTAACAACTTTAAAATATGTAATGCAGCATTGTTAACTACAGTCACCATGTTGTACATTACATCCCATTACATTACATGTTTATCCTAGAACTTGAAGTTTGTACCTTTGACCACCTTCACACATTTTGCCCACCCACCAGCCCCCACCTCTTGCAACCACCAATCTACTCTATGTATTTGAGCTCTTTTACATATAAGTGAGATCCTACAGTACTTATCTCTCCCTGTGTGACTTATTTCACTTAGCATACTGACCTCAAAATCCTTCTACATTGTGACAAATGGCAGGATTTCCTTCTTTTTATTGCTGTGTAATAGTCCATTATATATTTTAATGTTACATTATAATAATACATATAATATTCCATTGTACATATGCATATATATAATACATATCTCACATTTTCTTTATCCATTCACCTGTTGATGGACACTTAGTTTCTTTCTGTGGTTTCATTCTTGTAAATAATGCTGCAATGAACATGGGGACACAGATATATTTTCAAGACAATGATTTTGCTTCCTGCAAATCCCCAAAGTATAAATGCTGAATCATATGATAGTTCTATTTTTCATTTTTGAGGAATCTTCATACCATTTTCCACAGTGGCTCTGCCA
This sequence comes from Lutra lutra, assembly GCF_902655055.1. Lineage (NCBI taxonomy): Eukaryota > Metazoa > Chordata > Mammalia > Carnivora > Mustelidae > Lutra > Lutra lutra. The sequence continues at coordinate 27,397,304 of NC_062281.1, forward strand.
ATTTACCTTCCCACCAGTAGTGCACCAGTGTTTTCTTAAGACAGCCTCACCAACATTTGTTAGTTGCTGTCTTTTTGGTGGTAACCATTTTAAAAGGTGTGAGGTGATATTTCATTGTGCTTTTGATTTGCATTTCCCTGATTAGTAGTGTTCAGTACTTTACCTATTGGCCATTTGTATGTCTTCTTTAGAAAAATGTCTATTTAGGGACGCCTGGGTGGCTCAGTTGGTTAAGCAGCTGCCTTCGGCTCAGGTCATGATCCCAGCGTCCTGGGATCGAGTCCCACATCGGGTTCCTTGCTCATCAGGGAGCCTGCTTCTCCCTCTGCCTCTGCCTGCCATTCTGTCTGCCTGTGCTTGCTCTCTCTCTCCCTCTCTCTCTCTGACAAATAAATAAATAAAAATCTTTAAAAAAAAAAAGAAAAAAGAAAAATGTCTATTTAGAGTTTCTCGTCTTTCATTGGATTTTTTTCTATTGAGTTATGTGAGATCATTATATACTTTGGGTACTAACACTTTGAAAGGTACATGATTTAGAAATATTTTCTCCAATTCTGTAAGTGACCTTTTCATTTTTGTTGCTGGATTCCTTTGCTATAGAAGCTTCTTAGTTTAATAAAGTCCCACTTCTTTATATTTGTTTTTTTTTTTTTTTGCTTTTGGTTTTGGTATAAAATCCAAAAAATAATAATAATAATTGCTAAGACCATCTAGGAGCTTACCCTTTATGGTTTTTTTGTTTGTTTGTTTTTTATTATGTTAGTCCCTACTGCTCCGTTTTATTTGATGAATTTTGTGGATATAGGTCTTACATTAAGATTTAAATTCATTTTGAGTTTATTCTTGTGTCAGTTGTAAGATGGGCCCAGTTTCATCCTCGGCATGTGGCTATCTAATTTTACCAACATTATACATTTATTTATTATATATCCTTGGCTTCTTTGTTGCAAATTAATTGATCATATGTGTGTATGGGTTTGTGTCTGGGCTCTCTATTCTATTTCATTGGTTTATGTATCTGTTTTTATGCCAGCACCATGCTGACATGACTACTGTAGGTTTGTAATATAGTTTGAAATCAGGAAATGTAATGTCTCCAGCTTTGTTATTATATCTCAAAACTGCTTTGGCTAATTCATGCCTTTTATGGTTCCATACAAATTTTAGGATTTTTTTTTGTTCCATTTCTGTGAAAAATGCCATTGGAATTTTGATAGGAGTTGCATTCAATCTGTAGATTGCTTTAGTAGTATGGATATTTTAATACTGTTCTTTCAATCCATATTTGGGCCTTTTTCAATTTCTTTCAATATCTTACAGTTTTCAATGTCTGGGTGGTTCACATTTTTAGTTAAATTTGTGCTTAGGTACTTCCTTTTTGATGAATTTGTAAATTAGATTTTTTTTTCTTAATTTCTTATAGTTCACTATTATATAGGAATGCAGCTGATTTTTATCTATTGATATTTTTTATCTTGCACCTTTATTGAATTTGTTTTTTCTAACAGTTTTTGGATGGAGTCTTTAGGGTATTCTATGTATAATATCAAGCCATTTGTAAATGAAGATAGTTTCTTTCTTCTTTTCCAACCCGGATATAGTTTATTTTTCTTGTGTAATTCCTCTAGTCAGGACTCCCAATGCTATGTTGAATAAAAGTGGTAAGAATGGGGCGCCTGGGTGGCTCAGTGGGTTAAGCCTCTGCCTTTGGCTCAGGTCATGGTCTCAAGGTCCTGGGATCGAGCTCCGCATCGGGCTCTCTGCTCCGCAGGGAGCCTGCCTCCACCTCTCTCTCTCTGCCTGCCTCTCTGCCTACTTGTGATCTCTGTCTGTCAAATAAATAAATAAATAAAATCTTTAAAAAAAAAAAGTGGTAAGAATGGAAATCCTTGTCTTGTTCCTAATCTTAGAAGAAAAACTTTCAGCTTTTCATCATTGCATATAATACTAGCTGTAGGGTTGTCAGTTATGGCCTTTATCATGTTGAGATACTTTCCTTCTATACCATTTTATTGAGAGTTTTTTAAATCATAAATTAGTTACATTTTGTCAAATGTTTTTTCTGCATCTACTGATATGATCACATGATTTCTGTTCTTTTCTTCATGTGATGCATTACATTGATTTTCAGATGTTTTACTATCTTTGCATCCCTGGATAAATTCCATCTGACCATGTTGTATGATCCTTTCAATGTATTATTGAACTCTGTTTATTAATATTTTGTTGGATTTTATATCTATGTTCATCAGGGATATTAGTCTGTAATTTTTTTTTCCTATAAGTTCTTCTGGTTTTGATAACAGGGTAATGCTGTCTTTGTAAAATGAATTCAAAAGTGTGCCCTCCTCTTATTTTTTAGAGAGTTTGAGAAGAATTAGTATTAATTCTTTGAATTTTTGGTAGAATTTACCATTGAAACCATCTGAGCCTGGGTTTATTAGGAGGTTTTTGATTATTCATTCAATTTTTTACTAGTAATTGGTCTGTCCAGAATTTCTTTTTCTTCATGATTAAGTCTTGGCAGGTTCTATGTTTCTAGGAATTTATCCATTTCTTATACATTGTCCAATTTGTTGGTGTATAATTGTTTATAGAAGTCTCTTGTGATTCTTTGTATTTTTGTGTATTAATTTCTTTCATTTCTGATTTTATTTAAACCCTCTTTTTTTTATCCTTGTGAGTCTCGAAATTTGTCTGTTTTGTTTTCAGGAAAAAAAAATCTAGTTTCATTGATCTTTTGTCTATTTTAGCCTCTATTTACTTTATTTCCACTGTGATCTTTGCCATTTACTTCCTTCTAACTTTGGTCTTTTGTTCTTTTTTTGCTTGCTGGAGGTGTAAACTTAGGTTGTTTGAGATTTCTTCTTTCTTTTTTTTTTTTTTAATTTTTTTTTTAATTTTTTTTTTAAAGATTTTATTTACTTGTCAGAGAGAGAGAGGGAGAGAGAGCGAGCACAGGCAGACAGAACAGCAGGCAGAGGCAGAGGGAGAAGCAGGCTCCCTGATGAGCAAGGAGCCCGAAGGCAGCTGCTTAACCAACTGAGCCACCCAGGCGTCCCGAGATTTCTTCTTTCTTAAGGTAGATGTTTATCACTGTGAAATGCCCTTTTAGAACTACTTTCACTGGGGGTGCCTGGGTGGCTCAGTGGGTTAAGCCGCTGCCTTCGGCTCAGGTCATGATCTCAGGGTCCTTGGATCGAGTCCCGCATCGGGCTCTCTGCTCGACAGGGAGCCTGCTTCTCTCTCTCTCTCTCTCTCTCTCTTTCTCTCTCTCTCTCTGCCTGCCTCTCTGTCTACTTGTGATTTCTCTCTGTCAAATAAATAATAAATAAAATCTTTAAAAAAAAATAGAACTACTTTCACTGTATTCCATAAGTTTTAATATGTTGTATTTCCATTGTCATTTGTTGGAAGTTTTAAAAAATGTCTCTTTGTATATCTTCTTTGACTCATTGGTTCAGTAATAATTTGTTTAATCTCTACATTATGAGAATTTTCCTGCATTCTTGTAACTGATTTCTAGTTTCCTACCATGGTGGGCAGAAAAGACAGTTAATATGGTTCATTCTTCTTAAGTTTATTGATTTTTTTTCTATGGTCTACCCTACAATTCAGCCTGGAGAATGTTCCATGTAAGCTCTGGAAGATTGCGTCTGCTTCTGCTTTTAGATTCAATGTTCTGTAAATGTTTAATTCTATCTGATCCAATGTGTTAAGTCCGATATTTCCATACTGATTTTATGTCTGGATGACCTATCCATCAATGAAAGTGGGTGCTAAAGTCCCCTAGTATTTTATTATTTTGTATTTGTCCCTTTGTTAATGTTTACGTTACATACTTAGGTACTCCTATGGTAGATACATAAACATTTACAAATATTTATATTCTCTAGTTTGATTCATCACTTTGTCATTATATAATAACATTCTTTTTGTCTAATGACATTCGTTATCTTAGTTTTTTTTTTTTTAAAGTATAGTTACTCTAGCTTTCTTTAGGTTTCCATTTACATGGAGTCTTTTTCTATCATTTCATTTTCAGGCTGTGTGCCTTCTTAAAGCTGAAGTGAGTCTCTTATGGACAGCATTAGAGTGGGTCTTTTTTCTCTTTTAAATTCATTCAGCTTTTTATGTCTTTTAGTTGGAGAACTTAGTCCATTTATGTTTAAAGTACTTATTGAGAAGTATGAACTCTTGTCATTTTATGAACTGTTTTATTTTCTTTCCTGGAAGACTATTGCAACTGCCCTGCACCCTAGTGGATAGCTAGTTAACTTTTTTGGGGGGAGGGTCTAAAATATACGCCCCACCAGCCACCAGAGCCTAGCAATCAAAGGGTGTCCTCTGGGTGGCAGTTACAAAAAATGGGACAGCAGATATATATACAAATTTCTTCCTAGGAAATACTCTTGACCTAAAATTAAGCAGAAGGAGATTGTAAAGATGGTGGTGCCCACCAGTCTCCCCAGTCTCTGTAGTATTCTATATGAAACTAAAACTATATAAAACTATATAGAACTATATAAAACTAAAGTTCATAAATGATAACCTAGAAAAAATTCGTTTTATAGCTTTATTTTTTACATTTAGATCAATGATCCACTTTGAATTCATTTTTTTAAGACCACAAAGTCTATGTCTCAACTCGTCTGTGTCTGCATGTGTTTTAATATATCCACAAAATGACTTTGATTTTTATTTGGGGTTGCATTAAATTACAGCTTAAGTTGGGAAGAATTGACATCTTGGTAACTTTGAGTCTTCATGAACATGAAGACCTAATTTTTATTCCACCTTCTAACAGTACAATCTTCTTTTGGGAAAGCACACTCTCTCCATTTGCTTTATGTATTTCTGGTGGGCATTAAAAAAAACGGGGGCAGAGATATGTTCTGACTGGGTAAGAAAATATTCTGTATCTCCATGTGGAATTAAGAAATGAGAAAGAAATACTATTGGAACCTCAGAAATGAAAGAACATTTTGGGAATTTGACCAAAAGAAATACTGGATTCCTACTTAGAAGAAGATATCAGATGGAATTATATTTCTCTTCATGTTCTTTCATTCTATTTCTCAAATTCTTCCATATTTACAAGTATATTTTTATACCATGTGCATGAGACTTGTTGACTATATTGTTCTCTTTTCTAACTTGTAGTGTTAGCATTAAAAGGTCTCAGGTAACTGATTCTTTTTACTTTATATTTAAGTAGTTATTTATTCCTGAAGTATACAATTTCCTTTCTTTACTTCTAGAGTTAAAGAATTATATCCCAATATACCTAAGTGTTTTCCTTTTATTCATTTATCCTGTTTGGAATTCAGTGAACCCTTTTAATCTATGGAATCTGATCCTATTCCAGCACTTGAATCAACCCAAGTGCTTTGATTTATTTTGATTCACATTATTCTCTCTCATAGCAGTTCCAGTTCACTATACTGTGAGTGTGTGTTTTCTTCTTCTTCTTTTTCTTCTTCTTCTTTCTGTTTGCTGGGATCTCAGGTTATATTGCCTAATTACATACAACTCTTGGTATATAAGAACATGCAGATCCTTAATAGGTGACAGTCTCCTGGGTAACGAGAGGGACCAAAACTTTGTCCTGTGGGTTGGTAGAATCCATTCATGATGTTCACTGTATCTCTTTTATGCTCCTGGGTACAGTCTTTCTATCCTCTGGGCTTTTCATCTGCAGTCTGGTGCCACTTCTGCCTCAGTAGTAGAGATAACATAGACTACACCACTAGTCCTTCCCAGAAGCTATCTAAGGGTCCAGGACACCAGAAAATCCTTTCACAGACATGCTTTAAGATGAGCACTGGTCTTTCTCATCCAAGCTTTGTCTAAAGAAGTCTTGTTATTCTGACCATCATTTTAGGGTTTTGCCTGTCTGGCCTTTACTTCATAGGAGGACATTTTTTTTTTTTTTCATCAGTTCTCTCTTTCCAGGATCTTGCAGAGTCTGTTATTTTTGTGTTATGTTTCCATATGCCATGTTCTTACCAACCTTAACACAGCTCAGGAAAGCTGGTTGCTGGTAGGATTGAAGGCAAGAACAGAAGTAGGACGGATCTCCTTAGATGTAAACTCATCTTAGTATCCAGATGTAATTCCTAATGTTTATAGTCTTCCTCCTAACTACACAAACAATCATCACAGTGAATAGGATGGCATGGGTAAGATGTAAAGGAGATTGACACGGGCAGAAGTCACAGAGTAGATGCCTTGTGTTAATATTTGGCCCAGTTTTCAAAGTGGAACCAGAATGTGGAGATTTTTATAAATCAGTATATGGAGTTTTGTTTCACCCTAGTTAGCAGTAATAGGTTGTTAATGAAGGCACTTTTGAGAAATGATAATTTTAAAGAAAAAATGTAGATTAGAATTCGAGGAGAAAATGGTCATGAAGATTAAAACAAAACTATTTTAGTTAGGTAGAAATGAGTAAAGATGGAGTGGAAGAAACTGTTAGTGAACCTACTGTTCATGGGCCTCTCTGTAGTTCCCCACTTACATAGGGTTTATGTCTGCCATGTGATTAGTACAGGCCAAACCAAGTGAGTGGAAGGAAATGGTTTTCCTTCTAGGAGGGGTAACATAGTATCTGTGCTATCACTCTCCCATTCTCCTTTCCCAGTCTTCTGGATGGATGATACCATAGTGATCTGAAGCTCTGTGTCTCTGACTTGTGGCTTTAGCCTCAGCATGCCATGGCATGGGGGAGAAATTATGTTTAATGTGGTCAGCCCCTAAACTGCTATTCTTCCTATTTCAGCAAAGTCTATCCTCTTCTGAATAACACAGAGGAAGCTGTTACCAAGGGTAACCGTGGAAATGGAGAAGAGAATAATCCAAAAAGAATATTTCTGAAGAGTTATACAAGACAAGCAGACTGGCTGAATATAAACTATGAAGGGAACTCTTTTGTTCCCTTCTGCTTTCACTCTCATACTCCAGATAGTCTTTCTTCCTATACTCACTTCCATTTGTATGCTGGATTTTTGGTTCTAACTGGTCTCTTTTAATTCTTCATATGTATCCAAGTGTTGACAGTAGTTCTTCATGTGTTGTTTTAATCTCTCTCCTTCCTCTTCACTGATGAGCCTCGGAGACTAGATTTGCTTCAGCTCTAATTGTCCTTCTTGGACAAAATAAATTACTTTCAGTCCATGATAAAAATTTATATTATATTTTGATATACTGATAAATTTTATGTTGTATTTCCTCCCCAAATATTGCTATACATATTTTATAATTGTTATAATAAATTTTATTTTTAATTGTTTATATTTTAAAAACTTAAAATATGAAATTATGTTGAAGATTAATTTCTAAGTTCAGATTTTTATAATGAAAAATAGCTGTTGGCTTGATTTTCTTTCTTTTTTTTTTAAGATTTTATTTATTTATTTGACACAGAGGATCACAAGCAGGCAAAGAGACAGTCTGAGATAGAGGGGGGTAGCAGGCTCCCTGCTGAGCAGAGAGCCTGATGCAGGGTTCAATTCCAGAACCCTGAGATCATGACCTGGGCCAAAGGCAGAGGCTTAACCCACTGAGCCACCCAGGTGCCCTTGTTGGGTTGATTTCTTAACTTTAATTTTTCTACTTAAGATTGTACTGCTAATAATTATCACCACAGTAAAAATATTTTATGAACTTTATGGACCTTAAATTTAAAAAAAACTAATATTTTTAAGATTTAGTAAATGCCCTGATAAGCATGTCCTTTATAGACCATTCATATCTCAACAACTTAAAGTAGAGGTTATTGTCACACTCCACTTTTTTTTAGATGATAAATATGAAGCATAAGAAATAGAATTTTGGCCAGGTCTATTTCATGGAAGTTCCTGAACCCAGCATGTGGTTATTCCCTTAATTCTAGAATGTGTAGTTTGAATAAACATATTCAATACTTAAGAAATCCCTACATTGGTTCCCTGACCCATGGAATATAGATTATAATGACAAGAAAAACCAAGTGGAAGCTATCAGCACTACCTCTATCAAAACAACAAATCAAATTCCATGCTGCATTCCAAAATTCATGAGATTAATGTTAACAAAGATGATGAAAGAATGTTGACTCCCACCATATCTCATTTGTTTGACCTCTGATGGGGAAATGTGGTCATTGGAGAATGACCATGGATTATCATAAACTTGTTCAGTTGTTGATAAAATTGCAGTGTTTGTTTCAAATGTGGTTTCATTACTGAAGCAAATCAGCACACCCCTTCATACCTGTTATGCAGTTATGCAGTTATTAATCTCACGAACATTTTTTTCTTTATGCCTGTTTTTAAAAAAACAACATGGAGAACAGTTTCCTTTCAGCAGGGACAGCAACCCACATCCACTCTATTATTTTATGAAGATTTTTATTTATTTATTTATTTCATAAACAGAGATCAAAGTAGACAGAGAGGAAGGCAGAGAGAGAGAGGAGGAAGCAGGCTCCCCGCTGAGTAGAGAGCTAGACGCGGGGCTCTATCCCAGGATCCTGAGACCATGACCTGAGCTGAAGGCAGAGGCTTTAACCCACTGAGCCAAAACCATACCAATGCACCAGTTCTAAGTCCTTAAGTAGTACACAGAGATCTTGACCATCTCTCTACTCTACGGGGTCTCATGCCAGTCCATTACCCTGATGATAACATATTAGTTGTGTTTGAAGACTAGAAAGTTGGGACTACTTTAGATGAATTAAGAAAAAAAAGCACACCAGGAAGAAGGAAATCCCCAAAATCTAGAGGTCTAAAACCTTAATGAAATTTGTAGGTGTCCAGTTATCTCGGGAAGGTTGAATTAGCCATTTCAGGGGAAGGACAATTTGCTGCATCTGCCTCCCTACTATGAAAAAAGCAGTAACAATGATTGATGGATCTCTTTGGATTTTGGAAGGAACATCTTTCCTCATTTCAGTGTGCTACCCCAAACCAATTACCAAATAATACAGGGTTTCCTGTTTTGAGTGAGACTCAGAGTAAGAAAAGATTGCAACAAATACAAACTCTCATACAAACCATTCAATCATTGGGCCAAAAGATCAGCAAATCTGGTGGTGCTTGGAATATCTGTGGCAGTTAAGAATGCTATGTGGAGTTTCTAGCAAACTTCTTTTTTTTTTTTTTTTAAGATTTTATTTATTTGTCAGAGAGAGAGGGAGAGAGAGTGAGCACAGGCAGACAGAAAGGCAGGCAGAGGGAGAAGCAGGCTCCCCGCCGAGCAAGGAGCCCGATGTGGGACTCGATCCCAGGACGCTAGGATCATGACCTGAGCTGAAGGCAGCTGCTCAACCAACTGAGCCACCCAGGCGTCCCTCTAGCAAACTTCTAAAGGTGAATCTTATCACAGATCTTTGAGATTTTGAGGCAAGGCCATGCCATCCTTTCCAGGTAACTTTTCTCCTTTTGAGATACAATAGACTTCTAGCTTGCTGCTGGGGCTACTAGAGAATAAACCTTGACCATAATGAATTGGGTATTTTCTGACACACCTAAGACATAAGGTTGGGGTGCACAGCAGCACACCAATGTCAAATGGGAGTGGTATATTTAAGATTAGGCTCAAACAATCCCAGATAGCACAAATAAATTATATTAGTGGCCTAAATGCCTATTCTTGTCAAATTGTTTTTGTTTTGTTTTGTTTTTTGTCTTTTGTTTTTTTCTCATAACACCCTTTGTGGTCTCATGATGAATTCCCTATGACCAACTGACTTAAGAAGAAAATAAAGATAAGTGTGGTTTTAAAGATACTTTTGCGTGTTATGCTGGCAATTCCCCGAACTGGATTAAGTCAGTACTACTATAGCTTCTCTCGGGTGATTTTGAAGGACAGAAGTAAATGGGGAAACTCATTTTGAGTAGTTTTGAGTACATATTTTGCCTGGAAATAGTTATGGCCAGAGATAGGATCTTCACTAACCCAGTAATAATGGTCAGTGGCTTGGCATAATGCTCCAGGACTTGGGACAAACAGTACTGAGAAACTGAATCTATAAATGGAGAATGATCAGACCCTGGATAAAAATAGGACTCTGATGTACAGTCTGAAGAAATCTGCCTAGGAAACCAACCCTGTTCTCTACAATAAACAGCTCAGGAAACCAGCCTGCTATAAATCAGATTTATAGGGAGGCGGATTGTTATCTTTGGTAACAATCCAGGCAGTTAAACAATAATTTCTGTAACAATTGAACCAACATGGACAGGACTTGATTAATAATTGACAGCTTTCCTATTGTTTGTCCCTGCTTCCAACTTTGTACCTACCAGAAAAATCCAAATATGCATCCCTAATCAATCACTTGGGCTAACTAGAAGTGGGGCATCCTATCTACAGCTTCTCTATACCAACCACTTCCATTCAGTCCATACCTGAAGCCTTCCCTTTTTATCACTATGCAGCTTTCTCACTCTTATGCCTGTCTTTGAGACTGATAAAATGCTAGTCATGGTAGCTGACTCCCTTACTATAGCAAGGTCAAGAAAAGCCTTTGCTTTTTTGTTGTTGTTGTTGTTGTTGTTGTTGTTGTTGTTGTTCTTTATTTCCATGTTTCCAAACTTGAGAACAAAAGGTCTGAGGAAGAAGTATGCGGATAGACTTCTTTGGAAGGGTGCAGTGTGTGAAGATATTAGTATTTCACATGAATGCTCACCAAAGAGCAACTTCAGCAGAGTAGGATTTTAATAATTGATGACCTACTCTGTGAAATGAGTCATTCTCTTTTCCCTAGAATCCCTATGGTGAAATTTTTATCTGAACACTGAGACTTTTTTTTAAAGTTATTTTCAATTTAATCTGGCTAGTGCATCTTTTCAGATGGTTCTTTCATCCTTAGGAACCAACTAACCTGCCTAAAAATTTTGTTTTCCATACCTATTTCTTTTCTGTTATATTTATTACTTTTTATTTTCACCTTGGGAGAACTTTTCATATTATATAAATTGACACTTTATCACTTCTATTCTTGTTTTCTATGTGTCTCAATTCTGTCATTATATTTTTTTATTTGTGCAAGTTGATTTGTTTGGTTCTTTTTTTTGTTGTTGGATTTCTGTATATTTGTTGAATTATCCTTTAAATAGTTTAGCCTATAGTCCCTATAGGTCTTCCTCCTTTTCCATCTTGTTTAAAAGATCCCTATTTGCTAAAGAGAATTATGATTTCTATTTAGTTTTTTGTTGTACTCGAAATGTACAATTTTGTTCAGGGCATCTTTAGACCTATATAATTTTCAAATATTGTATAACAAATATATTTTATTTTATAGCTTTTGGATTTTGTATCTTGTCCAGGAATAAATCCCCACCCCTAGATTATTTTTGTATCCTACCATATTTTACTTTTCATATTTTTATAGTTTTGTTCTTGTAAATCTTTCATCAGTTAGGAAACTTGTTTGGTGCAACTATATTTATGAATTTAACATTATTTTCCCATCCTCATTATTATGTAATTGTGAGAATGTTTTTGAAATTTATACCATTTACCCACTAGAAAAAAATAGTAAAATATTAACATTAATTACTTTTTTACAATTTTATTTTGTTTTTTCAGTGTTTCAAGATTCATTGTTTATGCACCACACCCAGTGCTCCATGCAATATGTGCCCTCCTTAATTCCCACCACCAGCCTCACCCATGCCCCCAACCCCGTCTCTTCTAAAACCCTCAGTTTGTTTCTCAGAGTCCACAGTCTCTCATGGTTCTTCTCCCCCTCCGATTTCCCCAAATTCACTTTTCCTTTCCTTCTGCTAATGTCCTCCATGTTATTTGTATGCTCCACAAGTAAGTGAAAAAATATGATAATTTACTTTCTCTGCTTGACTTATTTCACTCAGCATAATCTCCTCCAGTCCTGTCCATGTTGATACAAAAGTTGGGTATTCATCCTTTCTGCTGGCTGCATAATGTTCCATTGTATATATGGACCATTTCTTCTTTATCCATTTGTCAGTTGAAGGGCATCTTGGCTCTTTCCACAGTTTGGTGATTATAGCCATTGTGGCCAATGTCAAAGAGGTTACTGCTTATGTTCTCCTCTAGGATTTTGATTCCTGCCACATGTTGAGGTCTTTCATCCATTTCAAGTTTATCTTGGGTATGGTGTAAGAGAATGATCTATTTTCATTCTTCTATACATAGCTGTCCAATTTTCCCTGCACCATTTATTGAAGATACTGTTTTTTTTCCAATGTGATTTTTTTTCTGCTTTGTCGAAGATTAGTTGACCATAGAGTTCAGGGTCCATATCTAGGCTCTCTACTCTGTTCCACCAGTCTCTGTTTTTGTGCCAGTGTCATGCTGTCTTGGTGATCACAGCTTTGTAGAAAGCTTAAAATCAGGCAACGTGATGCCCCTCATTTTGTTTTTCTTTTTCAACATTTCCTTAGCAACTTGGGATCTCTTCTGGTTCCATACAAATTATAGGATTGTTTGTTCTAGCTCTTTGAAAAATGCTGGTGAAATTTTGATCGAGATGGCATTGAAAGTATAGATTGCTCTAAGTAGTATAGACATTTTAACAATGTTTATTCTTCTGATCCATGAGCATGGAATGCTCTTCCATCTTTTTGTGTCTTCTTCAATTTCTTTCATGAGTATTCCATAGTTCCTTGAGTACAGATCTTTTAACTCTTTGGTTAGGTTTGTTCCCAGGTATCTTATGGTTCTTGGTGCTATAGTAGATGGAATCAATTCTCTCATTTCCCTTTCTATATTTTCATTGTTAGTATATAAGAAAGCAACTGATTTCTGTACATTGATTTTGTATCCTGCCACATTACTGAATTGCTGTATGAGTTCTAGTAGTTTGGGGGTGGAGTCCTTTGGGTTTTCCATATAAAGTATCATGTCATCTGCAAAGAGAGAGAGTTTGACTTCTTTGCCAATTTAAATACCTTTTATTTCTTTGCATTGTCTGATTGCTGTTGCTAGGACTTCTAGTACTATGTTTAACAACAGTGGCGATAGTGGACGTACTTGTCATGTTCCTGGTCTCAAAGAGAAGGCTGTCAGCTTTTCCCCATTGAGGTTGATATTCACTGTGGGTTTTTCATAGGTGGATTTTATGAAGTTGAGGAATGTTCCCTCTATCACTATACTTTGAATCGTTTTAATCAGGAATGGATGCTGTATCTTGTCAAATGTTTTTTCTGCATCAGCTGAGAGAATCATATGGTTCTTCTCTTTTCTCTTATTGATTTGTCCTATCACATTGATTGATTTGCAAATGTTGAACCACCCATACATCCCAGGGATAAATCCCCACCTAGTCATGGTGGATAGTCTTTTTAATGTACTGTTGAATCGTGTTAGCTAGGATCTTGTTGAGAATCTTGGCATCCATGTTCATCAGGGATATTGGCCTGAAATTCTCCTTTTTAAGGGGTCTTTGCCTGGTTTGGGGATTAGGGTAATGCTAGCTTCATAAAAAGAGTCAGGAAGTTTTCCTTCTGTTTCTATCTTTTTAAACAGCTTCAGGAGAATAGGTATTATTTCTTCTTTGAATGTTTGATAGAATTCTCCAGGGAATCTGTCAGGTTCTGGGCTCTTGTGTGGTGCGTGTGTGTGTGTGTTTAGAGGTTTTTGATTACTGCTTCAATCTTGTTACTAGATATTGGTCTATTCAGATTGTCAATTTCTTCCTGATTCAGTTTGGAAGTTTCTAGGTTTCTAGGAATGCATCCATTTCATCTAGGTTGCTTAACTTATTTGCATATAACTGTTGGTAATAATTTCTGATGATTGTTTCTATTTCCTTGGTGTTAGTTGTGATCTATCCTTTTTCATTCATAATTTTATTATTTTGGGTCCTCTCTCTTTTCTTTTGGATTAGTTTGGCCACTGGTTTATCGATCTTATTGCTTCTTTCAGAAAACCAGCTTGTAGTTTCATTGATGTGTTCTTCTATATCTCTAGTTTCTATCTTGTTGATCTCTGCTCTAATCTTGATTATTTCCCTTTCTGTGAGTGGTGTTGGCTTAATTTTTGTTGATTCTCCAGTTCTTTCTCCAGTTCTTTAAGGTGTAAAGAGAGTTGGTGTTTTCTGGATTTTTCTTTTCTTTTCTTTTCTTTTCTTTTTTTTTTTTTTTTTTTTTTTTTTTTTTTTTTTTTTTAGGGAAGCTTGGATGGTTATGTATTTCCCCTTTAGGACTGCCTTTGCAGTATCCCATAGACTTTGGACTGAAATGTCTTCATTCTCATTGGTTTCCAGGAATTGTTTAAGTTCTTTGATTTCCTGGTTGATCCAAACATTCTTAAGCAGGGTCATCTTTAACTTCCAAACTTTTTCTTGTGGTTGAGTTCCAGTTTCAAAGCATTGTGGTCTGAGAATATCCAAGGAATAATCTTAATCTTTTGGTATCAGTTGAGCCCTGATTTGTGACCCAGTATGTGGTCTGTTCTGGAGAAACAGAAACAGACCACATACTGGTCTGGAGTATGTTCCATGTGCACTCGAGAGGAATGAGTATTCTGTTGTTTTAGGGTGAAATGTTCTGTATATCTATGAGGTCCATCTGGTCCAATGTGTCATTCAATGCTCCTGCTTATTGATTTTTCTGCTTGGATGATCTATTACTGAGAGTGGCATGTTAAGATCCCCTACTATTAATGTATTCATATAAGTATGACTCTTTATCTTGATTAACAGTAGTCTTATGTAGTTGGCTGCTCCCATATTGGGGGCATAAATATTTACAATTGTTAGATCTTCTTGGTAGATAGACCTTTAAGAATTACGTAGTGTCTTTCTTTATCTCTGACTACAGTCTTAAGTTTAAAATCTAATTTATCTGATATGAGAATCGCTACCCCAGCTTTCTTTTGAGGCACATTGGCATGAAAAGATGTTTCTCCATCCCTTCACTTTCAGTCTGGCTGTATTCTAGGGTCCAAATGGGTCTCTTGCGGACAACATATGGACGGTTCCTGTCATTTTATCCAATCTGCAACCCTGTGCCATTTTATGGGATCATTTAGGCCATTCACATTGAGAGTGATTATTGAAAGATATGTTTTTATTGACATCATGTTGCTTGTGAAGTCCTTGTTTCTATAGATTGTCTCTGTAAATTTCTGTTCTGTGTCACTCTTGAGTTTTCTTCTTTTATAGACCACCCCCCCTTAATATTTCTTGTAGTACTGACTTGGGGTCAAATACTCTTTTAAACCTTGACGATCTTGGAAGCTCTTTATCTCTCCATCCATTTTGAATGTCAGCCTTGCTGAATAAAGCATTCTTGGCTACATAGTCTTCTCATTTAGTGCCCTGAATATGTCTTTCCAGCCCTTTCTGGCTTGCCAGGTGTCTGTGCACAGGTCTGACGTTATTCTGATGGTCTTTCCTCTGTACATAAGGAATCTCTTCCCCCTAATGGCTCTCAAAAGCTTTGTCTAAAATTATGATTCACCAGTTCACAATCAAGTGCCTTGAGGTCTTTCTAGATTTGTTGATCTTGAGGGCTTTTCTTTCTACCTCTAGGATATAAACACTGGTTCCATTCCCCAGATTGGGAAAATTTTAATCCAGAATTTGTTCAACTATATCTTCTAGTCTTCTCTCATTCTCCACCTTCTCAGGGATCCCAATAATTCTGATGTTGGGACATTTAATGGCATCATTTATTTCCCTAATTCTGTTTTCATGGCTTCTAAGATGTTTCTTTCATGCCTCCTCCTGATCCTTTTTCTCTATCATTCTGTCCTCTAGATCACTAATTTTATCTTCTGTCTCATTTACCCTAGCTGTTAGAGTATTTAGAATAGATTGGATCTCATTGATAGAATTTTTAATTTCTGCCAGACCAACTCTCACTTCTGCCTACAGAGAGTCTATGTTGCCACTAATTATCTTCTCCAACCTAGCCATTGCCTGGATAACTGTTACCCTGAATTCCTTCATGTTCATATCCAATAGTTCTGATGGAGAGGGCACAGTCTGAATTTTTCCTCTGTTGGGTGTTCCTCCTCCTAGTCATTCTGTTGAGAGGTGGTTGAGGGGATGTATAGCTGATTATATCAAGCACAATCCAGGCAAGGTGCAACCCAGAACACTTCTGAGCAATCAGAAGTCCCCACCAAAAAGAAAGAAAAAGAAAAAAAAAGAAAGAGAGAGAGAGTGGGGAAAAAAAAGAAGACCCAGCCAGAATGGGCCCCAAGGTAAGATTTATAAGGTAAACAAACAAAAATGGATAAACTAAAAGACCAATAAAAGTAAATGATAAGAAAAAACAAAGAACCCAGCCAAAATGAACCCCATGGATAAGATTGATATAATACCAGAACAAAAGCAAATACACAGAAACACTGACAGAAGAAAAAGATGGGAGGGTGGTTATAAACTGATGTGGGTGAGGAAGTTTATTTTTATTCTTCCTGGCTGTATCTTGATATCTTGTTAAAGTACTAAACTTTCCAGGAATAAAAAGAGATTAAAACTGACTTACATATAGGGGTAGTATTGATTAGGGAAAGAGGATTACCTTGGAGCTTATATCTATATGTATAGTAAAAAAAATAGAAAAAAAAACACAGGCATATGTATGAAAAAAAATTAAGTTTAAAGGTTATTATGGAATGTGTTGTAGTAAACCTCTAGTTGTAATGGTAAGTAGGTTAAAAATAATTAAAAAGAATAGTGAGAACAAATTAAAAATAAAAGTTGTATCTATGAAATACACAGGTTTTAAGGCAATACCAGGTGCTTAATACATTGTTTTCCCCAGACATTGGGGTTTTACGGTTTTATGGGGAACCTGTGGTGGTTGCCATCTCATTCTTTTGTCCAGCTTTAAGGGGGAATAGCCTGCTGTGTTGTTTTTCAGTCAGTCTTGCTTGGGTTGAGTCCTCCTCTCCCCTTTCAAGGGGCTGGGCTCTGGGAAACTGGTTTTTCAGACTTTGGTTCTCTGGAGGTTTTTGTTCTTTGGTGGCTTTTCAGAGGTTTAGTGGAAAGCAAACTGCACCCAGACCTCTGTCTCAGAGAGAAGACTCGGTCTGCTCCCCTCTAGGTGGTCCGTAACACAAAGACTCCCCCTCTGCAAACTCCGTTGAGCCCAATCTCCCACAAGCAGAGCAAGTCCCCAGCCACCATCTCAGGGATTGCCCAAAGTGCCTGCTTGTCTCTGCACCCCTGTGTCACTAAAACCACAAGCAATATTGGTCCAGGGAACCCGCTTCTGGTGGCTGCCTCTGCCGGGACTGTTGTCTGGGGTCCAGACCTCAGGTTGCCACCAGGGGATTGTGACCAGAGATAGCGCTGAATTCCTTCAGGCGGGGGCTGGGAGAGTCCAGACCATCGGCCAATCCTAGAGACTGCGGGCTAGTGCATGCAGGGATCAGACACAGGCAGGGAGTAGGTCACACCCCAGTCGTGCAGTATGCAACAGTTCTAGGAAGTGCAGGCCTGCATCACCAGACTCCCTCATGCGGGGGCAGGAGTGTGCCCAGTTGAACCGTGGTGCAAGCCGTGCAACCCTGGGGGCTCCACTGCAGTCTCTCTGGCCCTCGTGGTCACTGGCAGTGGCTGTCCTGGGACTGTGGGCGTAGGCCCGTGCCTATTAACTGCCTGATTCCACCAGTTGTCCTTTAAGATATTTTGTTTTTTGTTTTTGGGGTTTTTTTGGTTTTTTTGTGTGTGTTTTTTTTTTTTTTTTTTTTTTTTGTTTTTTGAGTGCTTTTAACCAGACTCGCAAGTTAATGCTGGTCCTCAATCACAGGGCACTTTCATATTGGGGTGTTACTTTCCAATGGGTCACTTCTGGTGGCTCCCTTCCCCTTCTGTTTATCCTTCCATTTTAGTCTGAGTGCTCCCACCCCTCTTTACCTCGCCACTAATAATCTCCTGTCCCCACAGAGATCCTGAAGTGTATAATCTTACATCTCAGGCTGATTTCATGGGTGTTCAGACTGTTTTGGTAGATATTTAGCTCAATGCAGGGGACAGTTTGAAACAGGGTCTCCTACTTCTCTGCCATCTTGCCCCTCCCCTAACATTAATTACTTATTAAAATAACAAGTCATCTGATAACTTCACTGAAACTAGGAGTTAATTTACCTTCAGTTGAAAATAATTTTGTAGCACAAGAAAATATTTAAATTCTTCAGATAAATGACTTTCAAAACATGAAAATAAAGCAGTTTACAATATAGACTAAAATGTTTGACAGTTCTCTGTATCTTCTGCTCAATATTACTGTCACCCTAAAACTGCTTTAAAAAATGAAGTCTATTAAAGCTTATTGATAATTTTAGCTGAATTTCCAAAATGAAATGATCATTAGTACCCAGGATGATTCTCCTAGAACAAGTTATACCAAACTAACTTCATTATTCTTTTCAGTTGTACTTATTGAGTTTAATATCAGTCTCAAGATATCATTCTAAGGTCTTATTCTAAATATTTGCATTTTCAATATTTAGTGGTGGAATGAGCATTCCATAGCTATTAAACTCCTGAATTTATGAATTATAGTTTAATTGAACTGCATTTACTACCTCTTAAGTGACTAATGACCAATCTAAACATCATTATGTTAACTAATTAGAATTGAGGAAAATCAGCAAATTCTTTTTTTCACAATAGCTAAAATCTCCAGTATCATGTTTAATTCTGGTGTAACTATGTAAATATTACCCATAAGTAAGATTATACTTAAGGCCATATCACAAAAGATGTTTCTTATTAAGCTTTGAGTTCCGTGTGCATGTGTTATATGCATCAATGTTTGTTATTCCAATTAACATGGTACTTGTGCTGATTTCTTTCAATTGACATCTGTTTGAAGACACTGGAAATCACTTTCCAAAACTCTATTATCTCTTATTCATCTAATTCAAAGCCATAACTTCAACTGAAATGTTTTAAATGCCTCTGATTTTAGTAGGGGATGATAATAGTGAAATTCATACATAGACAAATATTTACTAACTAGATAATTGTTTCACTAAGTTAAAATAGGTTTAGTAAAGAATTTTATCTTCTAAATTGTACTGTTGAATCTTAAAAATGTCTGTTAATGTTTCATTTTTACTTATATTTATGAGGTTGCAAAAATGAACAAGATAGATTTTTTTCAAATATGAGTCAATAATAAAGATATATTTAAATAGAAAGCAAATATGCAGGCATATCTCATTGTTGATGTGATTGTATCTAGAGCTACAAGACTTAGGATAAATTGTGACTATTTATAATAAAATCCAAACAGTACAAATTTTAAATATGATCCCATATTCAGCCAACTGCCAACCAGTATATGAATTTTACAAGGAGTAATATACTTTCTCTCTCCCCAAAACCAGAAGAAATAAATATGAACCATAGGAAAAGGAAATTAAGTCTCTGTATATTGCTATAAAAATTCATTATTTCAATTTGTCTTCTGTTATAACATTACATAACTTCACTTTTATATTGTCCTTACTGTTCACTTAAAATAGAAAGTAGAAGCAATTTGTTCTGGTGGAAAGGATACAGGTTTGACAAACAATTATTTGGTTTTAATAAGATCTGATTTTATAGATTTTGATTTAAGCTGTAGTAAGAACAGATAACATGAAATTTATCCCTTTAAAAAAAATTTAAACCACAAGCTTAACTGTAAGCACAATGTTGTATAGCAGATCTCTAGAACTTACTCATCTTGCATACCTAAAATTTTATGTTTTGATCTTTAATATGCCCTTAATATATCACAGTGACTTTTAGTTTCATCATTAAATGAGGCTAATAATATCTCCTATTTCAGAGGGGATTAGGTAAAAGAAGGTTAAAAGGGCACCTGGGTGGCTCAGTGGGTTAAGCCGCTGCCTTCAGCTCAGGTAATGATCTCAGGGAACTGGGATCAAGTCCTGCATTGGGCTCTCTGCTCAGCAGGGGGCCTGCTTCCCTCTCTCTCTGCCTGCCTTTCTGCCTACTTGTGATCTCTTCCTGTCAAATAAATAAGTAAAATCTTTAAAAAAAAAAAAGAAGGTTAAGAATGTTAAAAAAAATTGTGCAAATAGTAAAGTAAATAAAGGTATCAATTATTGCATATAATTAACTTTTAGGGAACACTTACTATGTGCAAATATAAAATAATTTTCATAACCCTTTGATGTAAGTATTCCCATTTTATAGGTGAGACTACTGAAGCAGATATATCCTAAGGAAATTGCCCAATTTTATATAGCCTGTGAATAGTAAAGCTGGGAGGCAAATGTAGAAAGTTTGACTTTCAAGCCTTTGTTTTCACCACTACAATATACTGCCTCTGTATCACTCAAATGTTTGGTGATTTTTACATACAAGGTAACTCCTATTTTAACCAATCTTCTCGCCTTATATAGATACACCTATCCTTTATAGTAGTTCGAAACTGTTCTGTCAGACTAAAAATCAAATATTGAAGCCCTTCTACATAAGCCACAGAATTATCAGCATAAAAGAGCTCTGTTAGCTATGTTTCATTTTTAAAATGGCAACTAAAAGTATAAGTCTAACATTGCTAAACTATGATGATACAAATCAATTTATAAAAAATGTATTTTTCCCATAAATAGCTTTGTTCAGTGTATTTTTTTCTTAGTTTTGACACATTAAAATCTCTTTCTGGATCCAAATAATGGAACATAACACTTCATATTGCTCCAATAGGTAAATTACAAAAGATTCATTTTTTAAGAAAAAGCCATTTACTGGCTTCAACAGATAAATGTATAAATATACTGTCAAAACTATCTCAGGTAATCTACAGATTAAATATAATCTCTATCAAAATTCTAACAGCCTTTATTACAGAAATGGAAAAACTGATCCCCAGATTTATATGTGATTACCAGTGGTCTCCAGTGGATAAAATAATCTTGAAAAAGAAGAACAAAGTTGGAAGACACACTTTCAAAACTTACTACAAAGCTATAATAATCAAAACAGGATAGTACTGGCATAAGGATAGCTGAATAGTTTATTTCTCAATTCCCAATTCTGTCTCATTGGTCTCTGCATCTATGGGCAGTTGATTTGTGACAGGGGTGCCAAGTCCATTCAAGAGGGGAAAAAAATGTCTCAGGGCACCTGGGTGTGTCAGTCTGTTAAGCATCTGCCTTCAGCTCAGGTGGTGATCTCAGGGTCCTAGGATCAATCCCCACATCACGTTCCCTGCTCAGCAGAGAGTCTGCTTCTCCCTTTCTCTCTGACCCTCCTCCCTGTTTATTTTCTCTCTCACTCTCTCAAAAAAACCAAAAAACCAAAAAACAAAAAAACAAAAACAAAAACAAAAAACGAGGGGTGAGGAGGAGGTAAAAATCTTTTCCACAAATGGTGCTGGGATGTACAAGTGGATTTCCACATGTAAAAAAATGAAGTTAGATCCTACATCACGCCATATACAAAAATTCAAAAGGAAAAACAAATATGAAAGCTAAAATTATAAAATGCTTAGAAGCATACTTAGGGCTAAATTTTCATGACTTTGTGTTTGGTAATAGATTCTTAGGACACCAAAAACACAAGCTTGTTGCTTATGAAGATAAAATACATAAATTCGACTTAATCAAAATTAAGAACATGTTTGCACTAAAGAACATTATCAAGAAAGTGAAAAGACAACCTACAGAATAAGAGAAGGTATATCTGTCAAGATAATGGATATATCATCCAGAATATAGAAAGAACTTCTCAACAACCAAAAGACCACCCAATTAAAAAATGGGCAAAGGACTTGAATAGACATTTGTCCAAAGAAGATTTACGAGTATGGTCAGTATCTACAAGTATGATCAGTAAGTATATGAAAAGATGTTCAATACTGTCATTAGGGAAATGCAAATCAGTAATGACAAAGTGCAAATCAAACCGTAATGAGATACCACATCATACCTACTAAAATGACTCTTATTTAAAAAAAAAAAAAAGCAAGTATTGTTGAATAGGTAGACACACTGGAACACTTACACATAGATAAAGGGAATGTAAATGGCACAGCTGCTGTGCAAAGTAGTATGGTGACTCCTCAAAAAGTTAAACATGAATTATCATATGACCCAGTAGAATTACTCTTAGGACACACCAAAAATAATTTAAAACAGGGACTCAGACACTTGTACACCAGTGTTCATTGCAGCACTATTTATAATAGTTAAAAAGTGAAAACAGCCACACTTACATCAACAAATGAATAGAATGAACAAAACCTGGTATCTATCTATCTATATATATATATATTTGTTTTATATCTATATACAACAGAGTATTATTAAGCCTGAAAACTTGACTATATTGCAATCAATTTTAAGATACATAAGGAATTGTTTGAGTATTTAAAAAGTTGCTGTAAACTTCTAACCATACCCAACCTCAAAAAGGCAGGAGAACCCTATATACTCCCTGATTTAAAAACCTTAGATTCAACTTTTTTGGAATCATTATATTGTATGCCTGGAACTAATGTTTCAGTGTATGTTCAGTTAAAAAAAAAAACAGCTTCAGAAATCAGTACAATAAAATATTGGTCAAAGAACAAATATAGATTAATGAAACATAATAAGAGCCCAGAATTAAACAATGTATTTTGAGGAAGATACCCACCAATTCAGTGAGGAAAGCATAGGATTTTCAACAACCGGTGCTGGGAACTTGATATTCCTATATGGAAAAAATTAAAATAAAACTTCACAATGCACATAAAATAGAACTTCACAATGCACATAAAATGATCTCAAAATGGATCATAGACCTGAAGTATTAAAACTAAAATTATAATACCTCCAGAAGAGGTAAATACTTATGACTTAGAACTTGCCAAAGATTTATTAAATAGTCTGTACAGAAAAACATGAACCATAAAAACAAATTTGAAAGTTGGACTTTATTTTAATAAAAATGATTTTAAGTACTCTCAAAGGTAAGCCACACAGTGAAAGCTGTCCTGATTCATGTGTCTGGAAAGTATCTTATGTCCAGAATATAAATATTTCAATCTCATAAGATAAGTTTAAAAATGGGCAGATAATTTATACAGGTACTTCATAAACAAAAATATATTAATAGCTAATAAATACAAAATACTAATGATAGCCATCAGAAAAACGTAAATCAACTGTGCATTCATTGGAATAATCCAATGATACTGATGATATCGTGTTGGCACGGAAAAAGTACAAGTGGAATGCTCATACACAGCTGGTGCAAATGTAAAATGGCATAGGATTTTTGGAAAACTAGCCATTTTTTTTTTTTTTTTAAGATTTAATTTATTTATTCATGAGATACAGAAAGAGGCTAGAGGCAGAGGGAGAAGCAGGCTCCCTGATGAGCAGGGAGGCCCAGGCGAGACTCAATCCCATGACACTGGGATCATGACCTGAGCAGAAGGCAGACACTTAATCGACTGAGCCACCCAGGTGCCTGGAAAACAAGCTATTTCTTAAAAAGTTAAATATATACCTTTCAGATGATCCAGTCATGCCATTTGTAAGTACTTAACTCTAGAAAAAGGAAAACCTGCTGAAGTTTCACTGAGAATCTGATTTGATCAAAAACTTTTGTATCCTCTATTAAAAATCCTGCAATATAACCTCCTACCAGTATTCACCTGTTTTTCAACTCTTCTACACAGCAACATTGTGTAATAGTTTTATTCACTCAATCTCTTGATCAACACTTGTCTCCTCAATCCAGTGAATAGACCAGTTAGTTCACATTCAGTAAAACTGTGTTAACCAAAGGTGTTCGTTAACTTCATTCTCCCAAAGACAAAGACTTTGGGAGAATGAAGTTAACGAAAACCTTCATATCTTATACAGAGTATCAGCAACATTTATCAAGATGAAACCTCTTTTCTTCCTTGAAACATTTTCTTTTTTTGTTGTTTTAATCATTATAGGAATGATTTTCTTCCTTAATTACCACTCTTCACACAGGTTTTTCTTGGGCTTTTTATTCACAAGATCTCTGTGCTCCAGGGATTTATCACCACTTCTTTTTTTTTTTTTTTTTTAAACCTGCCCTACACTCTCCCTTTATGTCACATACTATCTATTAGCTTGTAATTTAGAACCTAACTCCAACATGGACCTCTACTTAGTGCCAGAGTGTACATCCAATTGCCCACCCGTAAACTTCAAATAAACCTGTCCAAAATAAACCTCACACTGAAGATGGTCAAAACTTAATTACTCTGTTAATCCCCAAACTTTTAGCCAAAATTTATCTCTATAGCAGTGGCATACCAAGGGTGGGGTGATGGGAGCAGCTCTTCCTCATATTAACTATATTAACATGTTAGCCTACCTGTTCTCAAAGACCTCAGGTATTGAGGTCCTATTTACCAGTTAAGGTAAATAGAACAACAAAATATTAAAAACAAATTATTTTTTTAAATGAAAGTATGAAGATCACTATGATAAGCCCATAAAATATTTTTTTTCCTATAGAATATGATGACTGTCAGAATTTAGTGATCTGTTTCTCTTAGAGGATAACTTAAAAATTGATAAACACAATGCATGTTTTATAGTCTTGAATTTTCTTGCTGCCCCTATTTATTACAAAATACTGGTATTTCTTCTAAGCCTTTATTCCCTCTTGCCTTCTGAATCATTCTTCCCCTGATTTCCTTCCTAATAACCTTAACTATTCTTTAGCCTAAAGCATGCCCCATTTTTCTTGCTTTGACTTTGAATTTGATTTGTACACTGTCCCCTGCCCTTTACATATATATTTTTTTCTTTTTTTTTCTTTTCTCTCTGTATTTCTTCCACCTGGCCATAGTTTTGCCACTTAGTCACACAAGTGAGAAACTTGAGGGTAATCTACCATTTTCCATCTTTATTAACACCACCTTTGATAATTCGATAATACCTACCAGTTTTATCACATAAATATTTTTCTCATTTAGCCTTTTGTTTCACTAATGCCAGGATCTGGGTTCCTTATTACTTGAGTGATTGTAACTAACTTCTTGTTCTGTGGTAGTATAATCTGCATGACCCTGACCTTAAGTCAGGTATTTCTATATATCCAGAATGGTCTGTTTTAAGTTAAAATATCATATTATTTCTATACTTAAAAGGTTTCTGGGGCGCCTGGGTGGCTCAGTGGGTTAAGCCGCTGCCTTCGGCTCAGGTCATGATCTCAGGGTCCTGGGATCGAGTCCCGCATCGGGCTCTCTGCTCAGCAGGGAGCCTGCTTCCTCCTCTCTCTCTCTGCTTGCCTCTCTGTCTACTTGTGATCTCTCTCTGTCAAATAAATAAATAAAATCTTTAAAAAAAAAAGAAGGTTTCTAATGCTTTTGAATAATTTAGAACATAGGCTTGTTATCTTTCACTGTACCTTACGTCACCTGGTACCTCTCTAATCTTACTCATGTCTCCATTTGTATCTACTTTTATTTAAAGATTTTATTTATTTATTTGAGAGAGACAGAGAAAGTGGCAGAGAACAGGATTGGGAAAGAGATGGAGAGACAGGCTCCCCATTGAGCAAGGAGCCTGATGTGGAAGCTCAATCCCAGCACCCTAGGATCATGACCTGAGCCAAAGGTAGATACTTAGACTGAGCCACCGAGATGCCCTCATCTGTCCATTTTTAATTCCCAGGTGTACTTGTCTTTTTTTTTTTTTTTGAGCTTGATGAAATTGCCATTTCTATCATTCAAAATGGTTAAAAATCAGCATTTTCATGGCATTTGACCAACTTTAGTAATACTGAACTGCCTTAAGTTTTTAGAATATGTCATTTCTCAACTCTGTGACTCTGCCAGTCTTGTTAAGAAAAATTATCAAGTTCCTGATTTCAGAACCATAAAGTATCCAGGTAGTTTTTGTTTATGCTTCTTTTTAGGTCGCTGAATGATCCTTGTCTCCTTAACCATACTTTATACTTAACTGTATTTCATCAAATAACCATGGAACTCCTAACAAATTTTGTACTAACTCACACATAGAATTATTATATATAATAATATAAATTATATAATAATATACATATAATAGTATATTATATAATAGACATATAAATAATATATAATATATTATATATAATAGACATGTTTGTCTTCTCTTTTGTCTCTTTGGTCTTATGATATTGAGTAAGTGATGTGAGGTTTTTGAAGTTAGTTTTCTCTGTTAGAAAAATAAATAATTAAAAAAATAAAATAAGGGGCGCCTGGGTGGCTCAGTGGGTTAAGCCGCTGCCTTCGGCTCAGGTCATGATCTCAGGGTCCTGGGATCGAGCCCCACGTCGGGCTCTCTGCTCAGCAGGGAGCCTGCTTCCTCCTCTCTCTCTGCCTGCCTCTCTGCCTGCTTGTGATCTCTGTCAAATAAATAAATAAAATCTTTAAAAAAAAAAAATAAAATAAAATAAAATAAAAACAAAATAAAAATTATAAAAGACAAATCTAATATACTTACTTTGTAATTATAATGTTATATGATAAAAAGTATTGTAAACTTTAAAGTTTATATTGATATTAATTGTTCTTAGGAGGCTTCCAAAATAGAGTCAGGACCAGACAATTATCATACATGTATTACAACTCAGTTTTATAAAGTCTTAGAAATAAATTATTATAGTAAAGCTTAATTTGAGTTGAAAATTTAAGAAAAACATATTGCCACAAGTAGTAGTAATAAACTATAAAGTCCCATAAAAAAAGCTATGATGTCCTCAAAAGAACATAAACCTATTTCCCACAGGTAACAAACACAAAAGTAGAATTTTGTGTATATCTCAGCCAATCCTATAACATTACTTTAAATTATTATGGGTGCTTAAAAATCTCAGAGAAATTAACATCCTGATAATTATAACAGTTTTCCTTTTGTCCTAATTTTAGGTACATTTATAATATGCTATCTCCAGAATTCTCCAGATAGCTTACAGATTATTTTAATGTCACAGAAGATGTTTTATGTAATGTCAGTACAATTAGACTATCATATTTTTCTTTGGAACAAAATTTCTGAGAAATTAGGATTACTAAAATAAGCATGTAATGGGATGATTTTCCTGCAAGTGATTGAAACCTTAATAATGCTTAAACAATGAGGTCACACAGTAAAATGTATGATACATACATTTGTATACAGGCATACAAATGTATGCCTGTACAATAGAGAGCATCTCTCCAGGATCGTTTCCTTCCATCTATTTCCTTTCCAACTCTCAACATGTTGGGTCCCTTAGGGTTGTGATATGGCTTTAGTTAGTTAGCTTAGTTAGACGCTAACATGATGAAGAATAAAAGGCGAGAAGGGGGGGCGCCTGGGTGGCTCAATGGGTTAAAGCCTCTGCCTTTGGCTCGGGTCATGGTCCCAGGGTCCTGGGATCGAGCCCCACGTCGGGCTCTCTGCTCAGCAGGGAGTCTGCTTCCTCCTCTCTCTCTCTCTGCCTGCCTCTCTGCCTACCTGTGATCTCTGTCTGTAAAATGAATAAATAAAATCTTTAAAAAAAAAAAAAGGCAAGAAGGGAAAGAAGGAGAGGAGAAGGAAGAGAAGAAAAAGGAGAGAAAAGGAGGCATTAGAATAATATCACAATGCAATAAATGGAAAAACTCCAAATAAAGTGTCCTAGTGAGAGGTTTTCAACTTACAGTTTTCAGGCCATGTCAGGCATCAGATTTACTACAGGAAATCCTCAAATTCCCAGGTCCTACACATTATCTTCTAACTGAACAAAAAATTATCTCATATTGTTATGTGATAATAGGTGCTACTGAAATTAACAAAATCTAATGATTTTATAGGTGTTACTGGAGACCTAGCTTTTACTTTAAAACAGCTAATGGGATCTGTGAATAATTTTATCTTAACAAAAAAATGTAGGACCACTGATAAGGTTTAATAAGGATATAGTGGGAGTTTCAAAGTGAAAACCCAAACATTATACCCACTTGCACCTTCATTTGTACCTTCATGGCTAGAGTTATATCAAGCTAAGTCTTATGGGATCCAGATTTTTTCTTTAGACATGTCACTAGACTCATAGAACTAATGATTTATTCTCCTGAAACGCTATGCCAAGCGTTATAAATCATAACGTGGGTCACCTCTAAGTCTCCTAAATGCAGGGAATGCCATAAAGGGGATCTCACTTAGTGGGTAGAAAGTATCCCAAAGCATAAGGTTATTTCTGGGAAATAAATGTATATTGGAGCAGAGAGGACTTTGGAGTTTAGTCACATGGATTTAAGATTTTCTAAGATTCAATTCTCAAGGTTCTTATACCAAGATCAGAAAAAGAAGGAATTACTTTGCATCAGAGAGATCTGAACAAAACATTACAAAGCATGAAGAATTTGAGTGGGATGCAGAATGATCATAATGATATCAGTATCTTCTAAAACAAAGCAGTGCATTCAGATGGGTTAAACAATAATTCTAAAAGGGGCAAGTTCAAGATTCCATAAATAGCCAAAAAGGAAGTGATGAAAAACTGAATTACTGCACAGTAAAGTAGAAAAGTAGATTGAAACCAAGCTTTGGTATGTGTGGTAAACCCCCACATTCCCCTGGAGGAAATAAGCACCTCAGCTGGAGATGGGACTGTGGAAATAAAAAGGAAAAGGAAGTTCTGATAGGAGGTCAGGCCCTAGGCTCCTGGGAATTAGCCTGCCTGGGTTTAAATCCTGAATCCCACACTGGATTCTCTTTGGCCCATTACTTTTGTCTTTTTTTTTTTTTCCCCATAAAAGCAGGGAAATAATATTATTCACCTTATCAGTTTGTGAGGATTACTTGAGGTATTAAATATGGGGTACTTATGAGAATGTCCAGAAATTAATAAGTGTTCAATAAATGTTAACTAATGGTTTTTCTAGCTCCCTTAAGTTTAATTATGAGTAAGGAGAAAAAAACTGCATGATGAAAACATTTGAAACGATATACCTTCTAAATATACAGTTTAATATTTGAACAAGTACATTATTATGTAGCCTAACTTATTGTTTATTTAATTTGGAATATTTTTCAATATGTCAGTGAACAGTTCTTTTATTCAAAAGCCATATAAATACATTATATCAATGCATTTTTTTCAAAGTGATCACTTTACAAAGAAAAGATAATTGCTGAGAAGGTTCAGTGTATTTTATACACATCACATATTTTTCTTCAGATAATAGGATACCTGTGAGTAGGATTATGTAAATGCAAGACTATAAAAGCAGCTTAGTTCAATGGACTCACTGAGGGTCATGCATTAACAATTTTATGGGCAACCCTATGACAAGAAAAGGATTTAAAATATTAGATGACAACACTCAATTGAATTATTTTCTTCAGGAGGGAGTTCTGAAGTTCCTATTTGAGAACTCTTTGTGAGAAAAGGCATGTTGTATATTTTTCTTGACAACTTACATTTGTGCTGAACAAGGCAGACATACCTTGTGGCGTTGTAATCTCCTAAAATAGTTTAAAAAAAGTCACAAACAAGACTCTAAGTAATTACCAATAAATAAAGTGACATTACACTGCGGGTAAGTATGTGATTAGCACGAACTGCGTAATATAAATGGCAAGGAAAAATTAAATCACAAACGCATAACAAAAAAAAACTATCATCACCATTTACTTCCTTGATATCTTGTTGGAGAATAGCCACACTATGTAGACATAATTGAGGAAAGGAATATAATGCATACTGTTTATAGGCTTGTTACCATGTATCAGGCATTATTTACATTTTGTGTATTGATCCCTGCAACGACTTGTGTTAGGTGTTATTGTTCCATTTTATCGATTAAAAACTGAGGCTTGCATATCAGGTCTGTCTCAATTTAGAGCCTATGTTCTTATTTACTACACTCCTGAAATTACATTATATAAACTTTTGCATCAGAACTACCAGAGACACTTAAAATGCACATTTCTAGCAACCATAGTCCAGTTAGGTCAGATTCTCTGGGGATGGGGTCTAGGATGTTCATTTTAACACACTCCTGGATGATTCTGATTTTCACCAAAATATAATAAGTATTGCTTTAATGACTAGCAAAGTCAATTGCTCCTAATTTAATTCTTAAATCACATCACATTAAAACCATTTTTACAGATTAAGAAATTGAGTTTTAAAGATTTCATTAATTTTAAAGTATAGTAAGCTACATATATTGCACTGAGTAATTATCAATTTAGTTTATGGATGTTTATAAATAGTGTACTAATAAAGCTAGCAAATAAATGAGCCTCCAAAGACATATTCTTATTTTATGATGATGATGATAGTGATGGCCATTTATAGGACCTAGGAAAGAAGTTTAAAACATGATCTCTACCTGCAAGTTTCCTACAAATTGTGGTTTTCATTGCTGGCTCCATAATGGAAGTCTTCTGTTAATTAAAAAGAGGGGAGAACCATGTTTTGTTTAATGTATTCTGCTTTAAAAATATACTCATCAGTCTGAAACTTAATTTTTGTAGATTCTTTATTTTACACTTAATCTTTATCTGAAAGTAACAAGTATAATTTGCCCCATGTGTGATAAACACTATATTGTATATAAATATCAAAAATCACAAAATATAATAAAATTTCATCAAAAAGTATTTTGGTGGTTTTTGGATAATTTTATGCTAAAACATCCTAAAATGTTATAATATGATTTAAGAACTATGACTACTATAATTTTATAATATATTATACGCAGATCACTATTGGGAAACAAACTTGGTGATTTCAGTGGTATTTCGGTGATTGGTATTTCAGTGAAAATAGAGCTGAGCTGAGTTCTATCTTGTTTAAAGATAACAATTTTAGAGGTACATGGGATTATATAGAATTCAATATAAAGAAAAGCAAAATATACATGTGCTAATATAAGATAGTGTTTCATATATTTTTGTTATTTCCTCAGGATATTATTATACTAGCTCTATCTAGTGGTCACATACAAATATTACACTTTGCTAATAAATATAAATTAAGGAACGTCCTCTAATTTGCAATTATTACTGTTCATTTCTATAAACTGAATTTCAAATGATTTAAAGGTGCAGAATTTTCACCCTGCCTTATTCATTGATATTAAGCTTGCTTTGCAATTTTCTCTTTTTGTTGAGTAATAAAAACACTTAACATGCAATCTGCCTTCAATAAATTTTTGAATACACAATACACTATTCTTAATTACGGGCATAATAATATAGTATAGCTTATCTCTAGAACATAATTACCTTATATGATTAAAGCTTTATATCTACCTGTTGAATAGGAATTCCTCATTTCTCCATTCCCCTAGCGCCCAGCAGCCACCATTCTACTCTGGTTTTATGTATTTGATTATGACAGAAGTCACCTTAATTCCATTTAAAATTTTTGAGATTTTATTTATTTATTTGTCTCAGCAAGCAAAAGTAGGGACAGCAGCAGGCAGAGCAGGCAGAGAGGAAAAGCAGGCTTCCCAATGAGTAGGAAGCCCGATGTGGGACTCGATCCCAGGTCCCTGGCATCATGACCTGAGCTAAAGACAGTTGCTTAACTGAGCCACCCAGGCATCCCTAGAAGTCATTTTTAAAACCAGGTTTTGTTATTAAAATAGAGAATTTTTATTCGTATTTTTGTCATTGATTTTGATGCATAAAATAATTTAAATGATGAAATGAAATATTTAATTTCATTAATTTGACAGAGAGTGTGCACAGGCAAGCTGGGTAGGAGGGACAGAGGGAGAGGGAGAGGAAGAGATTCTTAAGCAGATTCTGTGCTGAGTGCAGAGTCCATCACAAGGCTGGATCTCACAACCCTGAGATCACAACCTGAGCTGAAATCAAGAGTCTGTTGCTAAACCAACTGAGCCACTCAGGTGCCCCAATAACTTAAAATATTTTATAAACTCAAAATAACTTACAAATTAGATGATTATAAAATGGGATATTAACATTGTGGTATTATTAGGTAATCATAACCATAATAGGGTGTATCATTTTCAAAAAATTGATAAAATATTTTAACATAGTAATTGCAACTCAGATTAATACCTTCCAGTGAAATATTTTGTTAGGCATTTTACTGAGGATTCAATTATTGTTATCAAAGAGTTCTACATATAAGTAACATATAATCTAATTTTCATTGCCTTTATATAAACAATGACTGTTATCAATTAATGAATTATTTAGCTATTGTCTTAAAAATAATCACAAAATCCTGGGACGCCTGGGTGGCTCAGTGGGTTAAGCCTCTGCCTTCGGCTCAGGTCATGATCTCAGGGTCCTGGGATCAAGCCCAGCATTGGGCTCTCTGCTCAGCAGGGAGCCTGCTTCCCTCTCTCTCTCTGTCTGCCTGCCTCTCTGCCTACCTGCAGATCTCTCTCTGTCAAATAAATAAATAAAATTTTTTAAAAAAATCACAAAATCCTAATGAAAGATAAATGGTTTCAAACAACAATCTTTTATTTATTATATGAGTCTGTGTGCCATTGAGATGGTTCCATTGATCTGGGCCAAATGTTGTTAATCTCAGCTAAGCACACTCATACATCTGTGGTCAGTTGCCAGATCACCTGTGGGGTAAACAAGGACGCTCTGGTCCAGAGGAGTCTTAGCTGGAGTGACTCTTCTCCCAAGTTCTTCTGTCAGCATTAAACATTTATTTGTAAGGAAATTAAAAAAAAAAAAAAAACCATAAATACACTGTAGTACATTCAGACTATACAAAAGTTAACAATGAATTCGCCAGATTTATATATATTGATATAGGTAGATCTCAAGACATATGGTTTTGGAAAGCAAATTACAGAATGATATAAAAATTAAAATGAAAAAGTTAAAAATATTACATATTTTTTCTTCTGTATGTAGGAAATTTTAAAAATCATAAACAGTACACCGAATTTATGATAATAACTCTGTAATATCATAGGGGAGAACAACATAAGGCGATTCAATTAAATCTGTAATGTTTTATTTCTTTAAAGAAAGCCTGTAGCAAATTTGTAAACAAAACAAAATAATTTTGCTTCAAAAATACCTGTTTTGCATTATAAACAATACAATGTTATATGCCAATTATATCAGTAAAGCTGGAAAAAAATGCCAGTTGTAAAACTGTCAAGGTGAATTCCCATTTGTTCTAATTTTCATATCTTTATTCTGTGTTTTGTCTAAATTTCTGCATTGGAGTAAATACAGAGTATCCTTTAACAGCAACTGTGTTTGCTCTGTCTGTATCCTCTAACTCTCAAATCCAGTCTCCTCTCCATCCTAATTACTCTCATTCCAATTTTAATGAGATCCCTTAATCCTCTCATGAGCCTACTGCCTGTTGCCTTTTACTTAATTGGTCTTCCTGTCTCTGGCTCACCCACAGTCTAACTCCTCCAATGGCTGATCAATGTTCTTCAAGTGCAACACTGATTTAATCCTTATCCTGCTCAACCACCTTAAATGACATCCAAGTATCAATTAAATTAAACACAAATCCATCTGCCTGATTTTCAAATAATTCCACAAAATGGCCTCAATGGAACTTTCCAGCCTGTTACCCACTTCTGCACACTTATATAACATCACCATTGTTCAACAGCACAACTAATTGTTCCTGAACAAGTTTCACACTTTGCCACCTTCTTTCCTTTGCACCTGCTCTTCGGCTTGAAATAACTTCTCCAAAGAAGTTGTCTCCTGAAATCCTATCCAGTCTTCAAGGGAAAAAACACCAATTTATTCCTTTAGTCGTATTCTTTTATGATATTTTCCTGATCCCGATTGGCCCTATGCTCCCCAAAATGTAACATGTTTTTTTTTTTCTTTTGAGGACTCATGGCATTTGTACCTTTTAATGACTCATGAGTATTTTAGTATTTTAATATTTGTTTTCAAACAAAAAGTATCTTAATATTTGTTTTCAAACTTTGTAAACAGTTAACCTTGAGAAGTTAGGATTTATACCAATCGCATCAGTTGGTATAGTTTAAGAAATCAGTTAGTCTTAATATAGATATATTTAGATCTATAATTTATGGACTTCAAAAAATGTGTTGAAATTATTTAGCATTAAAATATTTGAGGTAGAAAAATCAAAGTATGGCACTTACTGGCAAGTAACTCAATATCTGAGTAACCACATTAGCAGACTATTGAAGGTAATATGTAAAACCCCAAGTCAGCCCCTCACAAAGAAAAAATACCTCATTTATGTACTAATGAATATAGTTCAAGGCTGTTGATCTGAATAAAAAAGAATTGTTCAGGAAAGTATTGTTTT
This sequence comes from Lutra lutra, assembly GCF_902655055.1. NCBI lineage: Eukaryota > Metazoa > Chordata > Mammalia > Carnivora > Mustelidae > Lutra > Lutra lutra. The sequence continues at coordinate 27,431,505 of NC_062281.1, forward strand.
AAGGAATATTTATATTCACAGCAATAATTTAGTGGATTACTTATAATTATTTTTAGATATGATATTATGGCTTTTACTATATTATCTTGACAGCAATAGAAAATAGAACTAGCCTTTGTTCTTTATTAAATTTTTCTCCTTATTTCAATGAACCAACTACCACTCTACTCTATGACCATATTAAAATAAAGGAATATAACATTTTGGAAATTTCAAGAGGTCAAACATTGAAAAATAAAGTTGTATATGAATTCTTTACCAATTTTAGATATTAAACCTCTAATAAATACATGGTTTGTAACTTTTTTTTTCCATTGTGTAGGTTGCCTTTTCAATTTATTGATGTCTTTACAGAAGCCCTTTAGTTCCACTTGTTTTAGTTTTTCTTGTCTCTGTTTTTGAAGTCTTATGCAAGAAATTATTATTAAGACCAATTCAAGAATCTCTTTCTCTAAGTTTTCTTTTAGTTTTGTGACTTCAGGACTTATAGTGAAGCCTTTGATACATTTTCAGTTAATTTTTGTGAGTGCTATTGAGGTAGAGGTCTAGTTTCATTCCTTTGCATGTTAAGTATCTGATTTTCCCAGCACCATTTGTTGAAGGGACTGTCCTTTCCCCATTGTATGTTCTTGGCACTATGTTGTAAAAATTGATTGAGAGTGTATGTGTGGGTTTGTGTCTGAGCTCTCATTTATACTTGTCTTGTGCCTGTTTTTATACCAGTATAACATTTTGATACCATGTAGCTTTGGAATTGGTTGGGTGAGGGATGGGGTGTTGACTCCAGCTTTGTTCTTCTTTCTCAGAATTGCTTTGACATTTAGGAGTTCTTTGTGGTTCCAAACAAATTTTAGAATAGGTTTTATTTTTTTGTTTTTTCTCTCTGTGAAAAATGCCACTGGAATTTTGCTTAGGTACTGCACTGAATGTCTAGCTTGCTTTACAAAAATGCATACATGTTCACATTATTAATTTTTCCAATCCAAGAACTTGTTATCTTTACATTTATATGTATAATCTTTAATCTTTTTGATCAGTTTTATAATTTTCAGTGTACATCACCTCCTTAGTTAAATTTATTCCTAAGTATTTTAATGTTTTCAATGCTATCCTAAGTATGATTGCTTTCTTAGTTTTGCTTTCAGATAGTTTGTTGTTAGTGTGTACAAATGCAAGTGATTTCTGTATGTAGATGTTGTATCCTGCAACTTTAATTTTATTTATTCTAACAGGTTCTTTTGGTGGAATCTTTAGGTCTTCTTTATAAAGATCATGTCAATTGTAGACAGACATAATTTACTTCTTCCTTCCCCAAATGAACGCCTCTTATTTATTTTTCTTACCTAATTGCTGTTGCTGGGTAAGAGATGTGGAATAGAAATGGTAGGAGTAGGCATCCTTACCTTGTTCTTGATCTTAAAGGAAACACTTTGAACATTTCATTGAGTAAGATATTAGATGTGGCCTTGTTATACATGACCTTTATTATGCTGAGAACAATCCTTCTACACCCAATGTGTTGAGCATTTTTATCACAGAAGGATATTTCTATTTTGTCAAGTGCTTTCTCTGCATCTGTTGAGATGATCATATGATTTTTATCTTTCATCTACTGATGTGATGTATTATACTTATTTATTTGCATACATTTATCCAACCTTTCATCCCAAGGATAAATGCCACTTGATCATTGTGAATGACCCTTTAATGTGCCACTGAATTCTGTTACCTAATATTTTGTTGTGAATTTTTATATCTATATTTGTCAGAAATATTGGTCTGTAATTCTTTTGTATGTTCTCATCTGGCTTTAGTATCATGGTAATGCTAGTCTTATAAAATGAGTTTAGGAGTATTCTCTCTTCCTCAATTTTTTTAGAGTTTGAAAAGGACCAGCATTAATTATTTGTTAAATGTTTGGTAGAATGCACTTTTGAAACCATCTGGTCCTGGGTTTTTTCTGTGTTGGGAAGTTTTGATTACTGATTCAATTTCCTTATTCATTATTGGTCTCAGATTTTCTATTACTTCCTGATCAGTCCTAGTGAGTTGTATTTTTGGGGGAATTTATCCATTTCTTTTAGGTCACCTAGTTTGTTGGTATGTCATTGTTCCCATAATCTTTATTTATTTTCTCTATTTCTGTGATAATAGTTATAATGCCATTAAGTAATGATGTTCTTTGTCTTTTTTTTTTTTAGTTTTTTACTTAGATTTATTCTTTTTGATATGTTTTGCTATCTCTGCTGTCTTTTGGTTTCTATTTACATAGATATCTTTTTTCACTTTTAGCCTATGAGTTTACTTAAAGGTTAAATAAGTTACTTATAGGCAGCATACACTTGTTTTTTATCCATACAGTCATTCCATATTTTAATTGGATGATTTACTCACATTTGGAGGAATTATAGAGAGATGAAACTCACTATCACCATTTAAGAAATTACTTTCTTATTTTTAAAAGATTTTATTTATTTATTTATTTATTTATTTATTTATTTATTTGAGAGAGAGACAGCGAGAGAGAGCATGAGAGGGGAGAAGGTCAGAGGAAGAAGCAGAATCTCCATGGAGCGGGGCACCTGATGTGGGGCTCGATCCCAGGACACTGGGATCATGCCCTGAGCTGAAGGCATTGCTTAACCAACTGAGCACCCAGGCACCCTAAAAAATTACTTTCTGATTGTTTCATAGTTCTTTTCTCTCTCTCTCTTTTTTAAGTTTGCTGACCCTAATGTCTTGATGAAGAGAGTGGAGGACACTTGAGGATTTTAAGAGAAACAGTTTGGTTTTTATTATTGATCACACATATAAGCATGTATTAAGCTCTTAATATGTGTCAAATGTTGTGCTAAGCACTGGGATCAGAGATGAAGTCATAGGTCCTTACATTCACAAACCCACAATTCACTGGTATACTCATGGGAGCTGATTCCCAAAGGAGCAACTGGACTGCTGGCTCCATGGGGGTAGGATACAATTCTGTTTTGTCAATATTTTATCTTTAGAATGTAGCACATAGTATGTGTTCAATAAATAATTGTTGAATGAATAAATGAATGAATGAATAAGTTCTCCAAGCCAGGCTGACTCTGACAAATTCTCTGATAGACATGCAAGTATAGTGTTGGATAGACATTTAGAACAGCAAGAGGTTCATTGTCATTGTGTGTGTGTGTGTGTGTGTGTGTGTGTGTGTAGAGAGGGAGGGAGAAAGAAAGGGAGCTAGAGATGGGGTGGGATCTTAGAATCTTACTTGAACTCAGAATGATGGATGGAATTTTCATTTTTGAAACTGGCAGATCTAGGGGAGGAGTGAATGGAGGAGAGGGGATTAGCCAATTTCACTTTTCTACCTTATCTCCTCCATTTATTTTGGGTTCTTCTGTTAAGATTCTCATTAAAAAGGCAGGTGGCTTCCTAAACACTGGAGTGATTGAAACCCTCAGGAATTATTTATGATCTGTAGAAAAAGTACTCCCCAAACCCCCTGAATACTATTAATTGAGAGCTTCCCCCTATGCCATTTTGAATCACCTTGGCCAACCTATCCCCTCCTGCAGCTTTTTTTTTTTTCAGTTTTCTTTATTGAAGTATAATTAACATACAAGGTTATATGAGTTTCAGGTATACGATATAATGATTCAACAATTCTATACATTATTCAGAGTTCAATATGATAAGTGTAGTCACCATCTGTCATCATAGTTATCACAATATTAGGCTGTGCTTTTTCTGTGACATATTTATTTTATACCTGGAAGTTTGTACATCTTAATCCTCTTTATCTGTTTCATCCATCCTTCTACGCACCTCTCTTCTGGCAATAGCCAGTTTGTTCTCTATATTTAACAGTCTGTTTGCTTATTTATCTGTTCCCTTGTTCATTTGTTTTATTTTTAGGTTCCATGTATAAGTAAAATTGTATATTTGTCTTTCTCTGTCTGACTTAATCCACTTACTTAATATCCTCTAGGTCCATTCATGTTGTTGCAAATGGCAAAATTTCATACTTTTTTTATGGCTGAAAAATATTCCTGTTTTGTGTGTGTGTGTGTGTGTGTGTGTGTGTGTACACCATATTTTCTTTAACCATTCATCTATCAATGGACACTTAGGTTGCTTCCATATCTTGGCCTTTGCAAATAATGCTGAAATAAACATAGAGGTGCTATAACTTCAAAATTTGTGTGTGTGTGTGTGCGTGCGCGTGTGTTGGAGGGAAGAGGGAGAGAGAGAATCTTCAGTAGGCTATGTTCCCAGTGTGGAGCTGGATACAAGGCTTGATCTCACAACCCCAAGATCATGACCTGAGCCAAAATCAAAAGTCAGACACTTAATTATCTGAGCCACTCAGACACCCCTCAGATTATTGTTTTCATGTACCTTGAGTAAAGTCCAGTAGTGAATTATTAGATCATATGGTATATCTATATTTTAATTTTTTGAGATGCTTCTATACTGTTTTCTACAGTGGGTGCACCTGTTTATATTCCCACCAACAGTGCATAAGTATTCCTTTTTCTCCATATCTTAAGCAAAACTTGTTTTATTTTTATTTTATATTTTATTTTTTGTCTTTTTGATTCTAGCTGTTCTAACACTGTGGTTTTGATTTGAATTTCCCTAATAATTACTGGTGATTTTTTTTTAAGATTTTATTTATTTATTTGACAGAGAGCACAAGTAGGCAGAGAGGGAGGAAGAAGGCTCCCCACTGAGCAGAGACCCCCAAAGTGGGGCTCCATCTCAGGACCCTGGGATCATGACCTGAGCCAAAGGCAGAGGCTTTAACCCACTGAGCCACCTAGGCTCCCCATACTGGTGATCTTTCTTGTGTATGTTGGCCATCAGCGTGTCTTCTTTGGGAAAATATCCATACAGATTCTTTGCCCTTTTTTTTTTGTCATTTAAAATATTTTATTTTTTTTATTATGTTCACTTATCCAGCATATAGTACATCATTAGTTTTCAATGTAGTGTTCAACGATTTTTTACTCAGATTGCTTTATGGTGTGGAGTTGTATAAGTTCTTTATGTATACAGATACTAACCTCTGACCAGACAGATCCTTGTAAATATCTTCTCCATTCATCAGGCTGCCCTTATGTAATGTTGATGGTTTCCATTGCTGTGCAAAAGCTTTTTATTTTGATGTAGTTCCAAAAGTTAATTTTTACTTTTGTTTTTCTTGCCCAAGGAGATAAATCTAGAAAAAAAAAAAAAATGATGCTAAGTTCTAGATAAAAGAGATTACTGTCTGTTTTCTTCTAGGAGTTTTATGGTTTCAGGTCTCACATTAAGGTTCTTAATCCATTTTGAGTTTTTGTGTATGGTCATCCAGTTTCATTTTTTGCATGTATCTGTCTAGTTTTTTCATCAATATTTATTGAAGATCGTGTCTTTTCCCCACCGTATACTATTATTTCCCTTGTCGTAGATTAATTGACCATGTAAGTATAGGTTTATTTCTGGGCTCTCTATTCTATTGATCTCTGTGTCTGTTTTTGTTTGTTTGGTTTTGTGTGTGTTTGTGTGTGTGTGTGTGTGTGCGCGTGTGCATGCACCAATTTCATAGTATTTTGAATACTAGAACTTTGTAGTAGCCCTTGAATTTAGAGATTGTGATACCTCCACTGTTTCCTATTTTCTTGAGATTTTTTTGGCTATGTATAGTTTTTTATGGTTCCATAAAAATTTAATATTTTTTCTAGCTCTGTTAAAAATGTTATTGGTATTTTTATAGGGATTGCATTAAATCTGCAGTTTGTTTTGGGTAGTATGGATATTTTGAAATAATATTAATACTTCCTTTCATCCATTTTGCCCAACACCTACCACCTTGTCCTCTGACAACCATCAGTTTGTTACTTGTAATTATAGTTTTTATTTTTTGTTTATTCATTTTTTTAGATTCCATTTATGAGTGCCATATATGGCATTTGTCTTTCTCAGATTTATTTATTCTTATTTCACTTAGCTTAAAACCCTCTAGGTCCATCCATGTTATCTCAAATGGCACAATCTGATCCTTTTTTTATGGGTGGGAAATATTCCATTTTGTGTGTGTGTGTGTGTGTGTGTGTGTGTGTGTTTATGTCACATTTTCCTTATCCAGTCATCTGATGGACACGGACACTTAAGTTGCTTCTCTGTCTTGGTTAGTATACATAAAGCTGCAATGAACATAGGGGTGCATGAGTCATTTTGAGTTAGTGTTTTTGTCTTCTCTAGGTAAATACCCAGTAGTGGAATTACTGGATCATGAGGTATTTCTATTTTAAAAATTTTTTAAAGATTTTGTTTATTTATTTGCATGATAGCTAGAGAGAGTGAGCCAGTATGAGCAAGGGTGGGGGGATGGAAAAGAGAGGGAGAAGCAGACTCCCTGCTGAACAGGAAGCCCAATGTGGAAGTCTATCCCAGGACCCTGGGATCTTGACCTGAGCTGAAAGCAGATGCTTAACCATCTAAGCCACCCAGGAACTTCTAATCTTAATGTTTTGAGGAAGCTCCATAGGGTTTTCCAAGGTGGTTGCACCAATTTACATTTCTAACAACAGTGCCTAAGGGTTTCTTTTTTTTTTTTTTTTCCTCTTTTTTTTCCCCCCCACATCCACACCAAGACTTATTTCTTGTCATTGTGATTTTGGCCATTCTAACAGGCATAAGGTAATATCCCATTGTGGTTTTGATTGGAATTTCCCCAATGATCAGTGATGTTGAGCATCTCTCATGTGTCAGCTGGCCATCTGCATGTCTTTGGAAAAATGTCTACTCAGGTCCTTTGCCCATTTTTTAAATTAACATGTAATGTTTTATTTGCCCCAGGGGTATAGGTCTGTGAATCATCAGTCTTAAACAATTCACAGCACTCACCATAGCACATACCCTCCCCAATGTCCATAACCCAGCCACCTTATCCGTTCCCCCACCCCTCAGCAACCCCCAGTTTGTTTCCTGAGATTAAGAGTCTCTTACGGTTTGTCTCCCTCCCAGTCCCATCCTGTTTCATTTTTTACCTCCCTACTCCCCAATGACCCCCCACCCTGCCTCTCAAATTCCTAATATCAGAGAGATCATATAATATTTGTCTTTCTCTAATTGTCTTATTTCGCTTAGCATAATACCCTCTAGTTCCATCCAGGTCATTGCAAATGGCAAGATTTTGGGGGGGGTTTGATGGCTGCATAGTATTCCATTATATATATCTTCTTTATCCATTATATATATCCATATATCCATATGGATATCTATATCCATTTTAAATATACATATATATCTTCCTCATCCATCTTCTTTATCCATCTTCTTTATTCATCTGTTGATGGACATCTAGGTTCGTTCCATAATTTCGCTATTGTGGACATTGCTGGATTATTTGTGGGGCTTCCTGGTATTGAGCTGTATAAATTCCTTATATATTTTGGACATTAGCCCTTTATCAGATATATCATTTGGTAATACCTTCTTCCATTTAATAGATTGTCTTTTTGTTTTGCTGATGGTTTCTTTTGCTGTGTAAAAGTTTTGATTTGATGTAGTACCTATAGTTTTGCTTTCATTTCCCTTGCCTGAGGAGACATATCTAGAAAAATGTTGCTATGACTGATGTCAGAGACATTACTATGTTCTCTTCTAGGATCTTATGGTTTCAGGTCTCATATTTAGGTCTTTAATGAATTTTTATTTTAAAAATAAATAAATATTTATTTATCTCTGTTAAATAAATAAAGATCACAAGTAGGCAGAGAGGAGGAAGCAGGATCCCTGCTGAGCAGAGAGCCTGATGTGGGGCTTGATCCCAGGACCCTGAGATCATGACCTGAGCCAAAGGCAGAGGCTTTAACCCACTGAGCCACCCAGGCGTCCCAGGTCTTTAATGAATTTTGATTTTATTTTTGTGTATGGTGTTAGAAAATAACCTAGTTTCTTTCTTTTGCATATAGCTATCCAGTTTTCCTAGCATCACTTTTTGCAAAGACTGCCTTTTCCTCATTGTATATTTTTGTCTCCTTTGTCATAATTAATTGACCATATATTCATAGGTTCACATCAGGAGATTTATCCTTTTTCTATTGATCTTTGTGTCTATTTTTGTGGCAGCATTATACCGCTTTGATTACTAGAACTTTGTAGTGTATCTTGAAATCTGGCATGGTGATACTACAGTTTTGGTCTTTTTAAGTTTGTTTTGGATATTCTAGGTCTACTATGGTTCCATACAAATTTTGTATTATTTCTTCCAGTTTTGTGAACAAAAGTGCTCAGAGTACAGTTAGTTTTCAGATAGAGGCCTTTTACCTCCTTTTTTTTTAAGATTTTATTTATTTATTTGACAGATCACAAGTAGGCAGAGAGGCAGGCAGAGAGAGAGGAAGGGAAGCAGGCTCCCCACTGAGCAGAGAGCCTGATGCGGGACTCGATCCCAGGACTCTGAGATCATGACCTGAGCCGAAGGCAGAGGCTTAACCCACTGAGCCACCCAGGAGCCCTGGCCTTTTACCTCTTTGATAAAGTTTATTTTTAGGTATTTAAAAAAAAATTTTGGTGAAGTTGTAAATGGTGTTTTTTGTTCTTTATTTTCTGCAACTCCATTGTTAGTGTATATAAATACTAACAATTTCTGGGTATTAATTTTTTATCCTGCCTCCATACTAAATTCATTTATCACTTCTAGTTATATTTAGTGAAATCTTAAGAATGCTTTATGTCTAGTAGTAAGTCATCTGCTATTAGTGACAGTTTAACTTCTTTACCAATTTGGATCCCTTTTATTTCTTTTTCTTACATGAGTACTATGGCTTGGATTTCTAGTACAATGTTGAATAAAAGTGTGAAGAGTGGACATCCTTAAAGAATGAGATCTTACCATTTGCAGCACCATGGATGGAGTTAAAAAGTATAAAGCTAAGCAAAATAGGTTCAGTCAGATATATATGTTTTTACTCATCTGGAATTTAAGAAACAAAACAAATGGGCAAAAACCCAGCACGACAGTGAGAGAATGAGAGAGAGAGCAACAAACCGAGAAATACACTCTTAACTGTAGAGAACAAACTGATGGTTAGCAGAATAAAGTTTGGTGGGTTGGGTGGAGGGGAATGAGTAAAATAGGTAATGGGAATTAAGGAGTGTAATTTCTTAACCCACCTGACTACCCACGTGCCCCAAGGAGTGTGCTTTCTTAATGAGCACTGAGAGATATATGGAATTGTTGAATTACTATATTGTACACCTAGAACTAATATAACACTGTATGTTAACTATATTGGAATTTTTAAAAAGGTGGGGGGGCAACCTTGTCTTGTTCCTAACCTTAGAGATAAAACTTAGTTTTTCACCATTGAGTATAATGTCAGCTGTGGGCTTTTCATTTATGACCTTTACTATGTTTAGGTACATTTCCTCTAATCCCATTTTATTGAGAATTTTTGTCATGAATTCATGTTGAATGTTGTCAAATGCTTTTTCTGCATCTAATGAGATGATCATATGATTTTTATCCTTTTTCTTTTGTTGATAATGGTATATGACATTGCTTGGTATGCAAATATTTTTTTTTAAAGATTTCATTTATTTATTTGGTAGAAATCACAAGTAGGCGGAGAGGCAAGCAGAGATAGAAGGAGGAAGCAGGCTCCCCACCAAGCAGAGAGCCCGATGCGGGGCTCAATCCCAGGACCCTGAGATCATGATCTGAGCCGAAGGCAGAGGCTTTAACCCACTGAGCCACCCAGACGCCCCTTGATATGCAAATATTGAACCAACCTTGCATCCCAGAAATAAATCCCAACTGATCTTGATGATTTTTTTTTTTAAATACAGTGCTGTATGTGGTTTGCTTATACTTTTTGAGGATTTTTGCATCTATGTTCATCAGGAACATTGGCTTGTAGTTTTCTTTTTTGTGTGATGTCTTTGTCTGGCTTGGGTTTCAGGGTAATGCAGGCTTCTTAGAATGCATTTGGAAGATTTCCTTCCTCTTCTAATTTTTGGAATAGTTTGAGGAGAGTAGATATTAACTCTTCTTTAAATGTCTGACAGAATTCACCTGGTGAATCCATCTGGTCCTGAACTTCTATTTTTTTGGGATTTTTTTTTTTTTTTTAAGATTTATTCATTAGAGAGGGAGGGATGGAGCACAAGTGGGAGATGGAGAGGGAGAGAATCTCAAGCAGACTCCATGCTGAGACTGGAGACCAAAGTGAGGCTTGATTTCGTGAACCTGAGATCGGGACCTGAGCTGAAACCAACAGTTGGATGCTTAATCAACTGTGCCACTCAGGTGCCCGTTTTTGTGGTTTTTAAATTACTGATTCCTACGCATTCCTTATAACAAGTCTATTCAGATTTTCAATTTCTTTCTGGCTCAGTTTTGGAAGATAGTGTATTTCCAGGAATTTATCCATTTCTTCTTGGTTCTATAGCTTATTGGCATATAATTTTTCATAGTCTATATTTCTTTTATTTCTATGGTATTCATTGTTACTTTTGTCTCATTTCTGATTTTCAATCTTTTCTCTTTCTTGATGAGTCTTGATAAAGGTTTGTTATTTTTTTATTGTATTTTTAAGTGTCTATGTCATTTGTTTGGGCTCTAATCTTTATTATTTCATGTCTTCTATTCACTTTGGTCTTTGTTCTTCTTTTCCTAGTTCCTTTAGGTGTAAGGTTAGATTCTTTCATTTTTTTTTTTTCTTGTTTCCAGAGGTAGGCCTGTATTGTCTATACTTCCCTCTTAGAACTATTTGCACTGTGTCTCAGAGACAATTGTATTTTCATTTTCATTAGTCCCTATGTATTTTTTTTAATTTCTTTGATAGTTTTGATGACTGATTGGTTGTTTAGGCTCCTTGTGTTTTGTGTTTTTTTCCCAGTTTTCTTCTTGTGATTTAGTTCTAGTTTCATACTATTGTGGTCAGAAAAGATGTATGGTATAATCTCAATCTTCTTAAATTTATTTAGGTTTGTTTTATGGCCTGATATGTGACCTAGTCTCAGAATGTTCTATGTGCACTGGAAAAGGATTGTAAATATATTGTTTTTGGATGAAAAGTTCTGTTTATATCTATTATGTCCTCCTTGTCCAATGTGTCATTCAAAGACATTGTTTCCTTATTGATTTTTTTGTCTGGATGATCTAGCCACTGATGTCAGTGGAGTGTTAAAGTCCCCTAGTTTATTGTATTGCCATCAATTTCTCTTTATGTCCATTAAGATTTACTCTATGTGTTAGGTACTGCAGTGTTGGGTGCATAAGTATTTCCAATTGTTATAACCTTTTGTTGGACTGATCCCTTTTTCAATATGTAGTGCCCTTTTTTGACTCTGGTTACAAACTTTGTCTTAAAGTCTATTTTATCTGATATAAGTACTGCTATCCCAGTTTTTTTGTTTGTTTGTTTTTGTTTTTGTTCCATTTGCATGTTGAATGTTTTCTCTTCTCATCCCTTTCAGTCTCTATGCATCTTTAGGTCTTAAGTGAGTCTCTGGTAGGCAGAATACAGATGGGTCTTGTTTTTTTTTAATCCATTCCATCACTCTGTTTTTTAATTGGAGTATTTAAGCCATTTACATTTAAGGTAATTATTTCTTTTAAAGATTTTATTTTATTTTAAAGAGTTGGGGAGGAAGGGCAGAGAGAGATGGAGAGAGAGAATCTCAAACAGACTTCTTGCTGAGCACTAAGCCCAATGCAGGGCTCAATCTCATGACCCTGAGATCATGACTACAGTAATTATTGATAGGTATGAACTTATTGCCACTTTAAAATTGTGCTTTCTGGTTGCTTTTATCGTTCTTTTTTCTTCCTTCTTCTCTTGCTCTCTTTGTGATCAATGAGTATCTATAGTGCTTTATTTGGCATTATTTCCTTTATTTTTTGTGTATCCTAAGTTTTGGGTTTCTGGTTACAATAAGGTTCATAAATATCATCCTAAGTAAAAGTCCATATTAATTTGATGGTTATATCAGTTCAAATATATTCTAAAAACAGAAAAAAAAAATCTTTTTCTTTTTCCCCTTCTCCCTTCTCCATATACTACGTATATGTTGTTGTATTTTATACCTTTTTATTCTTATGTTTTCTTATGTCTATGGCTATTTCTTTTCTACTTAAAAAAATCCCTTCAACATGTTTTGTAAGGTTGGTTTTGTGGTGATAAATTCCTTTATATCTCCCCTCCCCCCGGAAGACTATTGTTACTTCATATATGAATGATAACCTTGCTTGGTGGGGGTATTCTTGGTTGTTAACTTTTACCTTTCAGCACTTTGGATATCAAAGGCCTTCTTGTTTGTAAAGTTTTTGCTGAAAAACCAGCTGAAAGTCTCACAGGTACCCCCCCACCTTATCCCCATAAATAACTATTTGTTTTTCTCATGCTGCTTTTAGGATTCTCCCTTTATATTTAAAATTTGACATTTTAATTATTATATACTGTAATGTGGACTTCCTTGGTTCTTGTTTGGAACTCTCTGGGCTTCTTGGACATGGATATCTACTTCCTTACTTAGGCGAGGGAAGTTTTCAATTATAATTTTTTCAAAGAAGTTCTCTACACCTTTCTTTCTCTCTTCTTCTGGGACCCATATAATGTGAATGTTTGTTTGATGTTGTCCAAGAGATTTTTTTACTCTATCCTCATTTAAAAAAATTCTTTTCTCCATTTGCTATTCACCTTATCTTCTTTCCAATAGCCTGTCTTCCAGATAATTGATATGTTCTACTGCATCCTCTAATCTACTGTTGAATCCCTGCAGTGTGTTTTGTATTCTTCAGCTCTAATTGGTTCTTTTTAGTATTTTCTATCCCTTTATTCAAAGTCTCACTGAGTTCCTCCATCCTTTTCTCCAGTCCATTGAGTATCTTTACAATCATTATTACAAATTTTTTTTATCAGGCATATTGCTTATCTCTGTTTAATTTGTCCATTGAGTATCTTTACAATCATTATTACAAATTTTTTTTTATCAGGCATATTGCTTATCTCTGTTTAATTTTTTTACTGAGACCTTTTTTCTTTTGCTTTCATTTGAAGTATATTCCTCTGCATTTCCCATTTTGCATGATTTTTTTGTGTTTGTTTCTATGGATTAGGCAAAATGGCTACTTCTAAAGTTGAAGGTGTGGCTTGTGTATGGTGAACTTTATGCAGACTGTGTGTGCCTGGCGACTTTTGCTAGCTGGCTACGTGGAGCTGTGGCTATGTATGTTAGTTACTCATTTAAATGTGACTTTTTATAGAGAGAAAAAGGAAAAATAATGACAAAATAAGAAAATACTAAAAAAATGAAAAAGGGGGATAGAAGAAAAGAGAATAAGGATGAAAAGAACAAAATCAAAAAGAAAAGAAAAAAAACAAGACAGATTTTAAAAAGTACAATAAAATTTTTAAAAAGCAAATAAACACATTAAAACACACACACACACAATCACGGCTTGTTTTCTGAGCTATAGCTCCACAGTGTGGCTAATGCAGGCTTGTGACCCCTGGTTCATTGAGGTCATAAGCTCACCATGAGCCAGATCTTGCTCCAGTCTGGGTTTTTAAGGTGGAGGGGGAGAGCACATTCCAAGTTCTTGGCCTTTTTAAACTGTGGCTTTTTTTTTTTCCCCCTGTGTTTTAGTGTGTCTGGGGCTGATGTGGGCATTAGGAACCTCAGCTAGCTGAGGTCTCAAGCTCCCTGTGATGATCAAATCCACTGGTTATGGAGTCAGGACCTAACCTTTATGGTATTGGGACCCTGTAAGGGCTTAAATTTTGTTTATCTTTAAAGAATCCACTCCTGGTTTCCTTGATATTTTCTATTGGCTTTTTTTTTTTAAGTCTGTATTGCCAGTCTTTTTTCCTAGTCTTTATTATTTATTTCCTTTTACTAGCTTTGTGTTTTGTTGTTGTTGTTGTTCTTTTAGCTCTAAGGTTAGGTCAAATATTTGATATTTTTCTTATTTCTTTTTTTTTATTTTTCTTATTTCTTGAGGTAGGCCTGTGTTGATATAAATTTCTCTCTCAAAACTGCTTTTACCAAGTCCCAAAAATATTGGACCATAATTTTTTGTTTTTAATTTTCAGTTGTCTCTATGTATTTTTAATTCTGATATCTTGGTTTACCCATTCACTGTTTAGTATCATTTTGTTTAGCCTCTATGTATTTGTCTTCTTTCCAGATATTTCTGGTAGTTGATGTCTAGCTTTATATTTAAAAATATTATATTTTTATATGTAATATATTTTATATATATAAATATATATATTTATTTATTTATTTATTTATACATAGATAAATAAAATAATGTAGCTGGGAAAGGTGCTTTATATGACTGCAGTTTTCTTAAATTTACTGAGACTTGCTTTGTGTCCTAACAACATCCTAGAGAGTATTCCACATGCACCTGAAAAGAAAGTATATTCTGTTTTTTGGATGAAATATTTTGTATATATGTTAGGTCAATCTGGTCTAATGTGTCATTCAAAGCACTGTTTCCTTGTTCCTTTTCTGCCTAAATGATCTATTTATTTTTGTAAGTGGGGTTTAAATTCCCCTACTATTATAGTAGTACTGTCTATTTCCCTCTTTATGTATATTCATATTTACTCTCTTTATTTAGGTTATCTTATCTTGGATGTATAAGTATTTACAATTAATATAACCTCTTGTTGGATTGATCCTATTATCATTTGTAGTGCTCTTCTTTGTGCCTTCCTACATTCTTTTATTTAAAGTGAATTTTGTCTTTTTTGCTTCTATTTGCATGGAGTATCTTTTTCCAGCAATTCACTTCCAGTCTGTGTATGTGTGTCTTTAGGTCTGAAGTGAATTTCTTCAAGGTAGCCATTTCAATAGGCTTTTTAAATTTTTTTTTTTTAAATACAGTCAGTAAACCTCTGTTTGTTTATTTTTTGGAGCATTTAGTCCATTCAAATTTAAACTAATTATTGGTAGATATATACTTAATGCTATTTTGTTAACTTTTTTCTTATTATTTTTATAGTTCTCTGTTCCTTTCTTCTCTTGCTCTCTTCCCTTGTGATTTGATGGCATTCTTTAGTGTTATGTTTAGATTCCTTTCTCTTTATTTTTTGTGAATCTATAATAGGTTTTTCGTTTGTGATTATTATTAGGTTCACATATACCACCTTATGTGTATAAAAGTCTATATTAATTTGATGGGTCATTTAAGTTCCAATACATTCTAAAAGTTCCAATACATTCTAAAATGTTTTCTTTTCCCTCCATGTTTTATGAATATGATCTCATATTTTACACCTTTTTTATTTTGTGTATCCCTTGACTGATTTTTGTAGATATAATTGATTTTACTACTTTTCCTTGTAACCTTCATACTGGCTTTATAAATAAGTAATCTACTACCTTACTATATTTTTTACTTGTAAATTTTTTTCCTTTCATAATTTTCTTCTACTTATGCCCTTTTCCGTCTGCTGTAATAATTCCCTTGAACATTTTTTGTAAGCTGGCTTAATGGTAGAGAACTCTTTTAACATTTGTCCAGAAAAGTCTTTATCTCTCCTATTTTGGATATGTTTTATAGTATTTTTGGTAACCGGTTTTCACTTATAGCACTTCGAATATATCATTCTACTCCCTCCTGGGCTGCAAGTTTTCTGCTGAAAAATTAGCTGATAGCCTTATGTGGCTTCCCTTATATGTAATTTTTCTTTTGCTGCTTTTAAAATTCTCTATCATTTTTTTTTTGCCATTTTAATTATTATTTGTCTTGGTATAGCTCTCCTTAGGTTAATCTTCTGAGAAGCTCTCTCTGAATCTGTACACCTGCAGCTATGGCAGAGAGTCTAACTGCAGAAAGCTGGCTTGACTGCCAATCCTACCCACCTATGAACTCGTGGAGTCCCCAGACAGGCCTCTAAACCAAAATTTACCCAGTGCACCCACTACAGGCAAAGTAGATGACTACAGCCAACTGAGCTGAAGGCAGATGTGGCTCCACCACAATAGTAGTGTGCATGCAGCCCACACAGAAGACAACCCTCTAGTACCTGGTTCTGGTGACAGGGAGAATTGTGCTACAGAGCACCATAAGTCTTTTTCTACACAATGCCACAACTTTCAAGACTAAGAAGTATTACTCAGATCTGAGATGAGGAAATAAGTCTCCTTCACTTACACTCCACGTGCTTTTCCAACTATGCTTTTGTGCTGTCTTGAGACTGACACACTGTTTCATTTGGGCTGAATCTGTTTAGACATATTTGAGGTCTGTGTACATAAATAACCATCTCTCTCCCCAGATTTGGGAAGTTTTCATCCATTATTTCTTTAAACTTTCTGTCTCTTTCTCCTTTTCTCCTGATACTCTCAAAATGTGATATTGTATTACTTAATGGTGTCCCATAATTCACACAGACTTTTTTCACTTTTCATTTTCTTTATTCTCCTATGACTAGATAATACCACAAGATCTGTATTCAAAATTCACTGATTATTCTTCTGATTAAGCCTGCTATTGAAATGTTCTGTTGGAGTTTTCATTTCATTCCTTATAGAATTTTAGTTCTAAAATTCCCGTTTGATTCTATTTTATGATTTCTTTGTTAAGCTTCTTGGTTTGTCCATGTGTTTTTCTGAGTTCTCTGAGCTATCTGTATTCTCTTGAATCTAGCTTCCTTAAAGTAATTATCTTGAATCCTTTTTCAGATAATCCACAAATATCTATTTCTTTGGATTTAGTTACTAGAAAATTAGTTAGTTGGATTTAATTACTAGAAAATCTTTGTTGCTGTTGTATTGCTTTTTTTTTTTTTCATGTTTCTAACAGTTTTGCATTAATGCCTACTCATTTGAGGGCACAGTCTCCTCTTTCAGCTGTTCAGACTAGATTCAGTGGGTCTTTCACCTGACAGTTTTGCAAGTCCACTGGTTGGGTGTGATACAATGTGTTGGGTTTCTGGGAAAACACAGTAGCACAGTTTCTGTGGTGCTCTGTTCTCTGAGATCAGTGTTGGGGTACTCTGTCGAGACTTTGGGGGCTGAGACTGCAGAAGTCTTATGGGTAATATTGGAAGGTAGGGCTTTGAGATCTTTGGAGAAAGAGCTAGGGTCTTCCTGATCTCCCTTTTTAGCCCAAGGAAGAAAATTCTAGCCAAGGAGATCCCCTTTAGCAGTTGATCCGACTTGCTGACATTGACCTAGTAGTAAAGCCTAGGTTTTGGATTAAGTATATATGGAACTACCCCATCTCCTGGGTCCTGGGTCCTGGGTCACTGCAACTGTTGCACTGGGGTCTAAGATGTGGGGGTATGTAGATCCTTCATGGAATTAGGACCTGGGCCTCAGGCTTACCACAGTAGCTTCAGGGGAATGATGGAGAAACAGTCGTGTGGGTCCTATGATAAGAAAGTGCAGGAGTGGCTTGGGCCCAGGGTATAGTAAAAGCACAGCTTGTTTTAACTCTGACCCATGAAAGCAGTCAGAGGGTGACTCTGATGGTGGTCTGTTAAAACTATCAGAACCTTCAGAACTGGTGTCAGAGCAGGGGTGGCATGGCCAGTGGCCACAACAGTGAGGACTAGAGCCATGATGTGGGATGCCTCTGGTAGAACTCATGGCAGTAGCAGAGCCTCGGCAATGATGATTCAGTACCATGACCTGGGATCAGGTTGTGGGACTCAAGGTAGTGGCAGTTTGGCCCCTGCAGTGACAGGTCAGAACTATCACCTAGGATTCAAGGCAAGGTGTTATGGCATTTTTATCCCAGACAGTGTGACACAGCTGTTACTGGGTTTCTTAGTGCAGTAACAACTCCAACCCTGAGGAGCAAATGCATTGAAAGGTACTCCGGAGCATCTACATAAACTGAGATCAGCCTTAATGGGATACTCTCTAACAGGGGCTGCAAACACTCACAGTAGTTAGCCTTGTTGGGATTTTTCTCTCCTTTTCATTATAGAGTGAAAATTCCTCTGAGGGATATCACCTGATGTCAAGCTGCTCCTGAGACAGAGCATAAGTAGGGGAAAGAGGAGGGGCACAGGGAGAAGCAGACTCCCCAATGAGGGAGCCTGATGTGGGGCTCTATTCCAGGATCCTGAGGTCATGACCTAAGCCAAAGGCAGGGGCTTAACTGAATAAGCCACCCTGGACCCTGTATTCCAAGGCTTTCTACTTTAGTTTATATAGTTTCTTTCATTTGGGGGGAGAGATGAGTATCCGGACCTTCTAGTACTCCGTTTTACTGATATCACCTGTCTAGAGTACATATATTTAAAAATCCTCATTCCTATCTCAAAGCTTTATTCTATGTGCTAAACTACTGTATCTAGTTGTCTCTGAAGCAATAATTTGTTAACACTGGTCTTAGTAGTTGAAGACTGCATTTAAATATCCTCTCCCAACCTCACACACATCATTCAAGAACCTCACACACAAACACACAAAAAAGAGGGGAAAGAAATTGCTTTCTGAGAGTGAACTTGTAAAATAAATACATAAAAAATCTGAATTTAAATATGCCTAAGTATTATAGGGAGTGAAAAGCAATTTCAACCAAGAAAAGAGACCAAAATGACCAAAACTTTAAAGTTGCCTATGGTAAGGTGGGGGTGGAGGAGATGCTGTTTCACCACAAAGCACATACCAAAATAATTATAGATTCTGATTTTCACAGTACTGGTCCAAGTAATGTTCTAGAGGAAGCTGCCATAGCGACTGGATTCATATATGGTCATCCTATTAGTGTGACTGTTCCTTAAAAAGGGATGGATGGAAAGGAGTTATGCATAATAGATTTTTGATGAATTTGATGAATATCTACACATAGAGTTACACAATTTTATTTGATAGGTTTTTAGCCTGAAAGTGTACTGTATTTGATTTGGGCCCACCTAGTAGGCCTGGTGAACTCATTTTTTTATCTTAGCAGAGAACATGTAGATCCAACCCTACTACTAGTTACTACTTGCCACTTGCTTTTGTCATAAGAGTATCTTAGATGCTACCTGCATACATTTGAAATAACAATCATTTCCCTAAGCAGAATGCTTCTCCTTTATCATAGACACTGTTTCCAACTTCCACTGACACCTCAGAGTCATTTTGACTCTTCCTTCTAACTTAAAATTAGTGTAATCACATGTAAAATCTTGGCAATTTTACTTCCTAGATATTTTTTTTAAATATCACTTCTTTAACACATAATTTTGTAACAGCTTTGTCATTGGTAGTCTGATTAACTTTGTTACTTTCAAATCCAGTCTGTTTCCTGAGATTTCCAAAATAAATATTTTATTCATTTTCCCAAATCTACAATTACCTCTTCATTACCTACAAAAAAGCTAGGGTCTCTCTTGTAACTATCCTTTCAGCTTTCCCCCCAACCACCTTTCTAAATAACAGTAACACAGGAAGCTTCATGGTATTAACTTCAAATACAAAGCCATCCAAATACAGACTGATTTAAATGTGTCTAACTTTTATGTGGCTAATGTACACATACACATACAAATAATTGCATATGAGATTTACTGACTAAATTGACTATAAATTTTATTGACTATAGAGCTATAAAGCAGGATGAAAATAGTAGCACCAAATTCAAAAGATTGTTATAAGAATCAGATGAGGTACTACATAAAAATTCTATGAAGCATTCAATAAATATTAACCATAATTATATTTATTGATCAACTTGTACGCCCCAATCATGAGGGTGATGTTATATCATGTGAGTTGATTCACCTGTTATGTTCCAAGATTATGGATCAATTCTACAAGAACTCATTGTGTATAGGTTATGAATAGATATTGTTAAAGAGATAACAAATGTACCCAGGCCAAGATTCAACAACAGAAGACAAGAAATAAATGCCCAGATCTTCTCATTACCCACCACCACCACCACCCCAACCATGAAGTATTCTAGCACTGGGGTTTTCTGAGTCCTTAGTATGAAAATGTTCTTCTTTTATGGGATTTCTCTTTTCTGTTACTTTCCTTTCTCATGAGACAGTGAGGAAAGCACTCTCATCTAACAGGAATATTAAGGCTGTTTGGCGCCAGATGGCTTTAAATGGGGTTTGCTAGCTGTTTATAGAAAATTGATTGGGATGCCAGCCTCCAGAAACCATGAAACCCTTGGTAGCTGATACAAGTATTTTGAGCAGAGGAATGTCATGATACGAGTTCAGCAGTATTTTATAGTCAACTGTTTTAATAGTTGAAGAGCAGAATGTGTTGACATTTTGCATAATATAGGTACATAATACCTTTCATGCCCATGGCTTATTCATTCCATAATTAGAAGCCCGTATCTCCCATTCCCCTTCACCTATTTTGTCTAACCCTCATCCACCTCCCCTCTGGCAACTACCCATTTATTCTCCTTTATTTATAGATCTGTTTCTTTGTTCATTTGTTTTGCTTTTTAGATTCTACATATAAGTGAAATCATACAGTATGTCTTTCTGACTTAGTTTACTTAATATAAGACCTAGGTCCATTCATGTTGTAAACTGCAAGATCTGATCTAATAGCTGAGTAATGTTCCATTGTGTGTGTGAGTATATCTTTATCCTTTCATCAATCAATGCACACTTAGATTCCTTCCATATTTGGGCTATTGTAAATAATTCTGGAATAAACATAGGGGTACATATATCTTTTTAAATCAATGTTTTTGTTTTCTTTGGCTATATACCTTGTAATGGAATTACTGAATCATATGGTATTTCTATCCTTTTGAAGGACTTCCATACTGTTTTCCACAGTGGCTTCAACAAATTATATTCCCACCAGCACTGTGCAAGTTTTCTAATTTCTCCACATTCTAGCCAATGCTGATTATTTCTTGTCTTTTTAATTTTGGCCATTTTAACAGGTGTAGATGGTATCTCATTGTGCTTTTGATTTGCATTTCCTGACGGATAGTGTGTTGATCATCTTTTCATGTATCTGTTGGCCATCTGTATGCCTTCTTTGGAAAAATGTCTATTCATGTCCTCTGCCAATTTTTTAATTGGATTTTTTTAGTTGTACAATTCCTTTACATATTTTAGATATTAACGTATTAGATATATCATTTGCAAATATCTTTTCCCATTCAGTAGGTTGTCTTTTTGTCATTTGATGGTTTCCATCACTGTGCAAAAGCTTTTTATTTTGATGTAGTCCCAAAAGTTTATTTTTGCTTTTGTTTCCCTTACCTTTGTTAATATCCATAAACATTTTGCTAAGGCTTATATAAAAGAAATTACCACTTGCATTTTCTTTTAGGATACTTGTGGTTTCAGGTCTCACATTTAGGTATCTAATCCATTTTGAGTTTATTTTTGTGTATGGTGTAAGAAAGTGACAAGTTTCATTTTTTTGGTTGTAGCTATCCAGTTTTCCCAGCATCATTTATTGAAGAGACTGCTTTTCTCCATAGTATATTTTTACTTCCTCTGTAATTGATTAATTGATCATATAAGGGTAGATTCATTTATGGGATCTCTAATCTGTTCCATTGATCTATAGGTCTATTTTTATGCTGATACCATACTGCGTTGATTACTATTGCTTTCTAATATATCTTAAAATCTGGGATTGTGATACCTCCAGCTTTTTGTTTCTCAGATTGCTTTTATTATTCAAGGTGTTTTCTGGTTCCATACAAATTTTAGTGTTATTTGTGTTAATTCTGTGAAAAATGCTGTTGGCATTTTGATAGGGATTACATTAAATTTGTAGATTGCTTTGGGTGGTATGGACATTTTAACAATATTAATTCTTCCAACACATGAAGATGGGATATCTGTTTTTGTTATCTACAATTTCTTTCATCAGTGTTTTATAGTTTTCAGAATAGAGGTCTTTCACCTCCTTGGTTAAGTTTATTCCTAGTATTTTGGGTTTTTCTGTTACAGTTATAAAATGTTTTTACTTTTTTTTGTATTATTAATGTGTAGAAACTCAACAGATTTCTGTATATTTTATATCCCATAATTTACTAAATTCATCTACTTCTAATAGATTTTTGGTGGAGTCTTTAGGACTTTCTGTGTAGAGTATCATGTCATCTATAAATAGGGACAGTTTTATTTCTTCCTTACCAATTTGGATGCCTTTTATTTCTTTTTGTTATCTTGCTGTTCCTGATCTTAAAGGAAAAGTTTTGTTTTTCCACATTAGGATGTTAGCTGTGGGTGTGTCAGATATGGTCTCTATTATGCTGAGATATAATCCCTTGAAACCCATTTGAGAAGTTTTTTTTTTTATTATCATGAGCAGATGTTGAATTTTGTCAAATGTTTTTTCTGTCTGTCTGTATTGAGATCATTGTATTTTTATTCTTTACTATGTTAATGTAGTGTATCATGTTGATTGATTTGTGAATATTGAAGCAGTCTTACATCCTTAGAATAAATCCCTTTTGATTATGATGAATGATCCTTTTAGTGTTATTGTTGAATGCAGTCTGCTAATAATTTGTTGAGGATTTTTGCATCTATGCTCATCAGGGATATTGGCTGGTAGTTTCTTTCTTTCTTTTTTTTTTTAATTTTATTTTTTATAAACATATAATTTTATCCCCAGGGGTACAGGTTGGTAGTTTCTTTTTTCATAGAATCTCTCTAGTTTTGGTATCAGGATAATGTTGACTTCATAGAATGTATTTAGAACTTTTTCTTTCCTCTTCCATTTTTTGGAATAGTTTGAGGAAACTAGGCATTAACTCTTTTTAAAATGTTTTATAGACTTTACCCATGAATCCATCCAGTCCTGGACTTCTGATTGTTAGGAGTTTTTGTTTATTTCTTTGTTTTAAAATACCAATTCAATTTTATTATTAGTGATTTCAAATTCTCTGTTTCTTTTTGCTTGAACTTTAAAAGAACATGTTTCTAGGAATTTATCCATTTCTTCTAGGTTGTCCTACTTGTTATCCTATAATTTTTTTTGTAGTAGTCTCAGTGATATCAGTTGTTACTTTTCCTCTCCCATTTTTGATTTTGAAGGTTATTGGAATTTTCTTTTTTTTTTTTTTTGTATTATTGCTGAGTCTGCTAAAGGTTTGAGAATGTCTTTTCAAAGAACCATCTCTTGTTTCATTGATCTTTTCTATTGTTTTCTTTTAGTCTCTGTCATTTATTTTCTGCACTGATCTTTATTATTTTCTTCCTTCTACTGCAGGATTTATTTGTTCTTTTTCTAGTTTCTTTAGGTATAAGATTAGATTATTTGAGATTTTTTGTTCTTGAGGTAGGCCTGTGTTGATATAAATTTTCCTCTAAAAAACTGTTTTCACTGCATCCCAAAGGTTTTGGACCTTTGTGTTTTGATTTTCAGTTTCCATGTTTTTGTTTTTGTTTGTCTAATTTCCTCTGTGATTTCTTTGTTGATTCACTGGTTTAGTAGCATGTTGTTTAGCTTCCATGTATTTGTGTTCTTTCCAGTTGTTTTCTTGTAATTGATTTCTAGTTCATACCATTGTGGTTGGAAAAGTTGCTTGATATGACTTCAATCTTATTAAATATATTGAGATTTATTTTATAGCCCAATATGTAATGCATACTGGAGAATATTCCATGTGCACTTAAAAAGTGAATATTCTGGATGGATGGATGAAATTATATATATTTGTTAAGTCAACCTGGCTTGATGTGTCATTCAAAGCAACTGTTTCCTTGTTGACTTTCTGCCTGGATGATCTATCCATTAATGTAGGTGAGGTGTTAAAATCCCCAACTATTAATGTATATTCTGTGAAAGGGAGGTATAGGCAAAACTACATCTAAAGGATGAAGTTGTTGTAACACTGAAAATAAAGGCCGGCAAGTCCAGCTTGACAAGAAATGGTTTATTAAGAGGACTTTCACCAGAAGTATGTCTTGGGTGGCCTTGAGCATAAGCCCATATCCCAAAAGACTTGCTTTTATAGCCCTAGAGGCTGAGGAGTAGGTATTGGGAGGCCATCCAGGAAGAGACTATATGAGAATCGTTGTGCGTCAGTCATCACAGATCAGGTTAAGGAGAATATGCCCTAAGAGTGTACCTAAGGTTGTGCTTAACAAAAGGAAATAATATCAGGAGAGAGGGCCGTACTCAAAAAAGCTTTAGGTCACAAAGCAATTATCATGGTAGATTTGTCCAAGATGGCATTCTTCTGATTCACAAAATATATTAGTGTTAATTTCTTCTTTTTTGTCTATCAATATTTGCTTTATGTACTTAGATGCTACAATGTTGGGTACATAGATGTTTACAATTATTAAATCCTTTTTTGGATTAATCCCTCTATTAAGTAATGCTGTTGTCTTTTGTTACAGTTTCTGTTAAAAGTCTATTTTCTGAGATAAGTATCATCACACCAACTTTTTGTGTTTGTTTTGCTTACATTTGCATGGAATATCTTTTTCCATCTCTTCATTTTCATTCTGGCTGTATCCTTAGGTCTTAGATGAGTCTCTTGTAGGCAGCGTATAGATATATAGATGGGTCTTAATTTTAATCCATTCTCTCACCCTATGTCTTTTGGAGCATTTAGACCATTTACATTGTTAATTGTTTTCTGGTTGTTTTGCAGTTCTTCTTTGTTCCTTCTTCTCTTGTTCTATTTGTGAATCTATTATAGGTTTTTAGTTGTGACTATGAGGTTCATATATAACAATTTAAGTATATAGCAGTCTATATTAAGTTGCCCATCACTTAAGTTTGAACATATTCTTAAAGAATTACATTTTTACCCTCATCCATGCTATGTATATGATGACATATTTTACATTTTCATTTATATTTTCATTTACAGACCCTTTTTATTTTTTAGATATAATTTTTCTACCTTTGTCTTTTACCTTTCATACTGACTTTAAAGTGATTACTACATTTACTGTATGTTTGCTTTTACTCATGATTTTTTTTCTTTTATAATTCCTTCTAATTATGGCCTTTTCTTAACCACTTAAAGAGTTTCTAAGACAACCAGAAGTTAAAGGAGTTCATCACACTAAGTCAGTCTTACAAGAAATTTTAAAGGACCTCCTTTATCTCCTTCAATTCTGAATGATAGTCTTGCTGGGAAGAGTATTCTTTTTGGTTGTAGGCTTTTTCCTTTCAGCACTATGATATATTATGCTACTCCCTATTGGTCTGCTGAAAAATCAGTTGATATCCTTATGAAGTCTGTCTTTCTTTCTTTTTTCTTTTTTTGTACTTTACTAGTTGTTTCTCTTTAATTTCTGACATTTTAATTATATGGGTCATTGTATGGACCTCCTTTGATTTATCTTGTTTGGAACTCTGTGCTTCCTGAACCTAGATATCTGTGTCTTTCCCTAGGTTGGGAAGTATTATTTCTTCAAATAAGTTTTCTGTCCTTTTATCTCTCTCTCTTCTTCTGAGACCACTGTAAAGCAAATGTATGTTCACTTGATGTTGTCCAAGAAATCCTTTAACCTACCTTCATTTATTTATTTATTTTTATTTTTACTGTTCAGGTAGGGCATATTGCATTACCCTTTCAGATCACTGATGTATTTTTTTTCCTACATCCTCTAATCTGTTAATTCCCTCTAGTGCATTTTTTTTAAGATTTTTTTGAGAGAGAGAGAGAGGAATACAAGCAGGAGGAGGGGCAGAAGAAGAGAGAGAATCCAAAGGAGACTCCATGCTGAGTACAGAACCCTATGTGGGGGTTTATCTCAAGACCCTGAGATCATGACCCAGCCACAAACCAAGAGTCTGATGCTTATCTAATTGAGCCACCCAGGCAACTCCCAACACACACACCCACTCTCTAGTGCATTTTTGTTTTTAAAGATTTCATTTATCCACCTGACAGACAGAGATCACAACTAGGCAGAGAGGCAGGCAGGGGGGTGGGGTGGGGTGGGGAGCAGGCTCCCTGCTGAGCAGAGAGCCCGACGCGGGCCTCGATTCCAGAACCCTGGGATCATGACCTGAGCCGAAGGCAGAGGCTTTAACCCACTGAGCCACCCAGGCGCCCCTCTAGTGCATTTTTGATGTCAGTTATTGTATTCTTCATTTCTGGTTGAAGGGTGCCCTGGCAGGATGTCTGAAGTGAGTGCAAGCTGTGTTTCCTGAGGATACTGAGTTCAAGGGGCACTCTGGTGGGGTGCATGGAGTTGAGTTGGATGAAGGCAGAGGTGTACTGGGGTGCTTCATGCAGGAGGTGCTCTGATAGGGTTTGGGAACCAAAATGTTGAATACCTTTTCATTTAACTGTTGGCCACTTGTATATTTTCTTTGTAGAAATGTGTATTCAGAGACCCTTTGTCATTTTTAATTATTTATTTATTTATTTGCTATAGAATTTTATGAGTTTCTCATGTATTTTGGATATTAACTCTTTATCAGATATACAGATTGCAAGTATTTTCTCTGGTAGACTGTCTTTTCATCTTGTTTCCTTTGACATGCAAAGGCTTTTTAATTTGATATAATTCTACTTGTCTAGTTTTGTTTTTTCTGTCATATACAAAAAATTATAGCCTCGACCAATATCCATGAACTTTTTATTTCCTTCAGTAATTTGTTTGACATTTAGTTGATTGTTGTATTTAGTGGAAGATACAGGTCCAGTTTCATTTTTCTGCATGTGGTTAACAAGTTTTCTTAGCACCATTTGTTGAAGAGGTAATCTTTTCTCCATTTGTGTTCTTGGCAAGCTTGTTAATCAGTTGACCAAAGAAGCTCAAATTTTTCTGGGTTCTTCATTCTATTCCACTTGACCATATGACTGTTTTATGAGAGTACTTTACTCTTTTGATTATTATAGCTTTATAATATCTTAAACCAAGGAGTAGGATGCTTCCAGTCCTATTGCTTTGGTTATTTGGAGTATTTTAGGATTCCAAATGAATTTAAGGTGTTTTTACTATTTCTATAAATAATGCATTTGAGATTTTGATATGGCATTAAATCTATGGATCACTTTGGATAGTCAGGACATTTTATTTGTTGTTTTTCTAGTTCCTTAGATCTAAAGTGAGGCTCTTTGATTTCACTCAGATGTGGATTTAAGAAACAAAACAGATGAATAGGAGAAGGGGTGGGGGAAGAGAAAGGGAAGCAAACCATAACAGATTCTTAACTATCAAGAACAAACTGAGGATTAATGGAGGGAAGATTGCTGGTGGATGGAATGGATGAAGGGTGTTAAGGAGGGTTCTTGTCATGAGTATTGTGCATTATATGTAGGTGATGAATCACTAAATTCTCCTAAAACCAATATTATAATATGTTAACTAACTAAAATTTAAATCAAATTTGAAAAAGAAATAAATTTAAGCTGTTTGAGATCTTTATTTCAAATGTAGGTCTGTAACACAATAAACTTCCCCACTAACTTCCTTAGTAATGCTCTTGCTGCATTCCACAAGTTTTGGGAAGTTGCATTTTCACGTTTGTCTTGGGTATTTTAAAATTCTTTATTTCTTCTTTTACCCAGTGATTAAGCATGTGTTGTTAAACTTCTGTATTTTTGTGAATTTGCCTGTTTTCTGTGTTTTTTTTTAAAGATTTTATTTATTTGACAGAGAGAGAGATCACAAGCAGAGAGAGAGAGAGGAGGAAACAGGCTCCCTGCCTAGCAGAGAGCCTGATGTGGGACTCGATCCCAGAACCCTGAAATCAGGACCTGAGCTGAAGGCAGAGGCTTAACCCACTGAGCCACCCAGGCAGCCCCCTGTTTTCTGTTTTTGATTTCTAGTTTCATTCCATTGTGGTCTGATAAGATACTCAGCACTATTTCAATCTTCTTAAATTTGTTAAGACTTATTTTGTGATCTAACATATCATCTCTATCATAAAGCATCCTGTGTGCTTGAGAAGAAAATGTATTCTGCAGATGTTGGGTGAGAAATTCTGTATATGTCTGTTAGGTCTATTTTATTTATAGTGTTGTCTAAGTGAGCTCATTTCTTACTGATTTTCTGCCTGGATGTTCTATCCATAATTTAAAGTACAGTATTGAAGTCTCCTACCATAACTGAATTACTATTAATTTCTCCCTTCAGATCTGTCAACATTTGTTTTAATTTTTTGGGTTCTCTAAAGATGGATATATATATATTTACAATTGTTATATCCTCTTGTTAAATTGAAAATTTACTATTACTTAACAGCCTTCTTTTTTCTCTAGTCACAATTTTTTTTAAGTTTATTTTTTTCTGGGGCATCTGGGTGGCTCAATTGGTTAAGGATCTGCCTTGGGCTCAGGTCATGATCTTAAGGCCCTGTGATCAAGCCCTGTGTTGGGCTCCTTGCTAATCAGGGAGTCTGTTTCTCCCTCTGCCCATTCCCCTGCTCATACTCTCACATTCTCTCTCTCTCTCAAATAAATAAAATCTTTAAAAACTAGTTTATGGGGGCACCTGGGTGGCTCAGTGGGTTAAAGCCTGTGCCTTCGGCTCGGGTCGTGGTCCCAGGTTCCTGGGATCGAGCCCCGCATCCAGTTCTCTGCTCAGCGGGGAGCCTGCTTCTCCCCCACCCCCGCCTGCCTCTCCACCTACTTGTGATCTCTGCCTGTCAAATAAATACATAAAATCTTAAAAAAAACAAATAAAATAAAAACAAGTTTATATTTTCTGATAAAAGTGTAGCCATCTCTGCTCTTTTGATTGCCAATTGCAAAGAATCTATTTTTCTATCCCTTCACTTCTGGCCTATGCATGTCTTTATATCTAAAGTTAATCTCCTATAGACAAGTTAGTCTTAGAACTTTTCTTATCTATGCAATCACTGTCTTTTGGGGGATATAATCAATTTACATTAAGACAGTGATAAGTAAAGTCTTACAATGTCTTCTGTTTTGCATCTCTTTTGTTTCTCTTACATTTTTGCTTTGTTATTTGATGTTTTTTGATTGAGATTTGGTTTCATTTCTTTATCTTTTCTGTATCCATAAGAGGTTTTTTCCTTTGTGGTTAAAATGAGACATGCATCAATTTGTGTTATGACCATCTATTTTAATTTGATAAAAACAAGTTTAATTGCATAGAAAAACTTACACTTTGCCCACTAACTTTATTTTTTTTTTAAGATTTTTTTTTTTTTTTTTTTTTTTTTTATTTGACAGAGAGATCACAAGCAGGCAGAGAGGCAGGCAGAGAAAGAGGAGGAAGCAGGCTCCCCGAGAGAGCAGAGAGCCCGATGCGGGGCTCGATCCCAGGACTCCGAGATCATGACCTGAGCCGAAGGCAGCAGCCTAACCCACTGAGCCACCCAGGCACCCCGCCCACTAACTTTACACATTCACTTTGTTTTCTAAAAGTCAGTGTTTACTTATTTTTGTTCTGTGAATCCATAGCCAAAATTTCATTTATTTATTTGACAGAGATCACAAGTAAGCAGAGAGGCAGGCAGAGAGAGAGGGGGAAGCAGGCTCCCCACTGAGCAGAGAGCCCAATGTGGGGCTCAATCCCAGGACCCTGAGACCATGACCTGAGCAGAAGGCAGAGGCTTAACTCACCTGAGCCACACAGGTGCCCCCGAAATTTTGTTATGTTTTTTTTTTTTTTACCTTTCACTTTTAAGGTTATAGGTAATTCGTGCACCACCATTGCAGTTTTATTATACTCTGTATTTTGCTCTATATTTAATGTTACCATTGAGATTTATACTTCATATACATTTGCATTGCTGTTTAATATAGTTTCAATTCCATTTGAAGAACTCCCTCAAGTAGTTCTTTTAATGCAGATCTAGTAGTAACAAATTTGCTCAGATTTTGTTTGGGAAAAGCATTCATTCATTTCTAGAGACAGTATTGCAGGGTATAGTATTTTTAGTTGGGAGATGTTTCTTTCATTAATTTAAATATATCATTCCTCTCTCTGCTGGTTTGCAAGCTTAGTGTTAATAAATCCATTGATAGGGGTGCCTGGGTGGCTTAGTCGTTAAGTGTCTGCCTTCAGTTCAGGTCATGATCCCATGGTCCTGGGATAGAAACCCACATTGCACTCCCTGCTCAGCAGGAAGCCTGCTTATCCCTCTCTCACCCCTGCCCCCCCACTTTGTTCCTCTCTTGCTATCTCACTGTCAAATAAATAAATAAAATCTTTAAAAAAATATCCATTGGTAATTGTGTGTGTGTGTGTGTGTGTGCGTGCATGATAAGTTGTTTTCCTCCTGCTCCTTTCAACTTTTGATAATTAAAGAAGTTTACACCAAAACAGTTTAGGTTCAACCTTTATAGCAACTTCTATGTCTCTTGAGACTAGTTCTATTTCTCTCCCAAAATTTGGGTAGTTTTAAGTTACTTATTTAAAAAAGCTTTTAGCCCCTTTCTCTCACTTTACCTTCTGGAATGCTCACAATGCATGTATAATTTATTTTAAAGTATTCTATGTATTTCTTAGGTCACCTGAGAAGAAGGACAAAAAATGTAAAAGAGCATTGATTGGTTTTCTGCTTAAGTTTGTTACTTAACCTCTCTACTGCATCATTTAGTTCAGTCATTGTATTGTTCTCTTCCAGAGTTTTTTTTTTTTTAAAGATTTTATTTATTTATTTGTCAGAGAGAGAGAGGGAGAGAGAGCAAGCACAGGCAGACAGAATGGCAGGCAGAGGCAGAGGGAGAAGCAGGCTCCCCGATGAGCAAGGAGCCCAATGTGGGACTCGATCCCAGGACGCTGGGATCATGACCTGAGCCGAAGGCAGCTGCTTAACCAACTGAGCCACCCAGGCGTCCCTGGTTTTTTGTTTATGGTGTTGAAATGTTCATTTTGTTCTTGTATTGACTTCCTTATTTTGATAAATTTATCTGCATTTTCTTGTAGCTTGCTGAGCTTCTTTGTAATTACTTTTGAATTATTTGACAAATTGTAGATTACAATTTAATTGTGGTTGATTATTGAAAAGCTTTTTTTTTTTCCTTTCCTTTTTCTTTACTGGCATAATTGTTCCTGATTTTTGTGTTCTAGCCTTTGATTGGTCTCTATTCTTTTGAAGAAGCAGTCGCCTCTTTCAGACTTTATAGAGTGGTATCAGCAAGGGAAGATCTTAATATGGAGCCACAGTGCTACTGACTAAGGATAAGAACATAAAGGCACACCATAGTACTGTGTCTAATGGTACAAGGTTGTGTGGATGTGTACTGGCTCTAGATCCAGATTTGTGGTGGCACAGTGACTCAGGCAGCTAGGGTCTATAACGCAGACAACTGCATTGTCCTTGGAAGAGAAAGCTGTGAGACTTCAGCAATGGCCACATAGCTGTTATAATCATTATGGTGTCTTTAGAGCCAGTGGTGAGTGTGCTTATGTAGCCGGGATGAGGTCTAGCTGCAGGCACATGTGCAGCATTGGAAACAAGCGGTCTTTTTCTCATAGCCAATGAGACCTGCAGTCACAAGTCCTACAGGATTATAGTAATCAAATATGCAAATCTAAATGGCAGAGGAGCATCCCCCTACAGCCATACATATACCCAGACACACCACAGAGGACACAGAAAAAATACCCATCTCCTAGTTTCTTCCTAGGAGAGGCTAATTATATGTTTTCCCCACTGTTACAGACACTGACACATTTTGACACACCCTGTTTACTACTGAGATTCACTAATAACAGAGGACATTCGAGGCATCCTGGGTAGTCACAAAAGTTTGTAAAAAAAAACTATGAACTCAATCTAGGCTGACTGATGAGATTCATTTTCTACAAGAGACTTCTGTAAAGATTGGAAGAGGCGGCTGATTTTTCTAACACATAAAACAAGGAAAATAAAGACACAATGGAATATGTTTAAAAATACAAGTCTTCAAAAGCAGATCTTAATGTAAGAGATAGTTCAAAATAATGGTCATAAAGATGCTCACTGAGGTAGAAGAGAACATTAAAAAGTGAAAATTAAAAATATATATATATTCAATATATAACAAAGTACCAAACAAGTCACAGAGCTGAAGGACACAATAGAACTGAAAAATTCAACAGTCTAGATCAAGAGGAAAGGATCAACAAACATGAAGTCAGGGCAGTGGAAGTCATCTAATCAGAAGAACAAAAAAAGGTAGGAATGAAAAAGAGTGAAGATAGCTTAGGGACTTACAAATATAAGCATTATAGGAGTTCCAGGAAGGGATGAGAGAGAAAAAATGGACAGAAAACTTATTCAAAGAAATAATGGCTAAAAACATTCCTAATGGAATAAAGAAATCAACATTCAGGCAGCTCAAAACAAATAAGATGAATCCAAAGATACCCTCACTGAAACGACTTATATATAAAAATTTCAAAAGTTACTAAGTCTGAAACTAATAATGCATTATATGTTAATTGAATAAAAACAAACAAATGAAGGAGCATTTCCAGAAAGAAAGAAAGAAAGAAAGAAAGAAAGAAAGAAAGAAAGAAAGGAAGGAAACTCAAAAAATTAAGAGAAGCAAAGCATCTTAACATACCAAGATAAAAGGAACTTGCTATATACAAGGGAACCCCTTGAGCTAATTGGCAGATTTTCCAACAGAAGCTTTGTAGACCAGGATTGGAATGAGTTATTCTACATGTGGAGGGGAAAAAAAAATCCAAACTAAAATACTCTACCTAGCAAGGCTATCCTTCAGAATTAATGGGGAGTTAAAATATTTTCCAGATGAAAGATGTAGGAATTCATTACTACCAGACCATATTGATAAAAAAAAAAAAAATTTAAAGAGAGTTCTTGAACCTAAAGCAAAAGGATGTAATGAGTAACAGGAAAAGATAGGAAATTATAAAATTCACTGGTAAAGCTAAATATATAAATTCAGCATTCTCTAATGTAATTGTGGGGGTAAATAACTCACAACTTTTGTATGAAGAATATTAGATAAAAATAGTAAAAATAACTACAACTATAATTCTTTAATGGAAATACAATGTGAAAAGATTTAAATTATGATATCAAATATATAAAATGTGGAAGGTGGGAGTGGAAAACTAAAGCTTTTATATATATATGAAATTAAGGCAGGTAAAATCAGAGTTGAAAAAACTAAATAGATGCTAAAAAGACAATAGGTAGCATCAGTGAAACTAAAAGCTGATTTTTAAAAAGATAAAACTGATAAGTTGTTAAGGCTCAAATACATAAAGAGACATTATAATGAATATCACAAAAATATAAGGATTATAGGAAACTACTATAAGAAAATGATACACCAACAAATTGGACAACCTGGAAGAAATCAATAAAGTTCTAAATATATTCAATGAACCAAGACTGAATAAAGAATTAGAAAATCTCAATAGATCCATTACTAGTAAGGAGTTTGAATCAATAATCAAAATCCTCCCAAAAAAGAAAAGTCCAGAATTAGACGATTTCAATTATGAATTCTATCACATATTTAAAGAACTAAAACCAATTCTTTTGAAACTCCTCCAAAAAGTAGAAGAATGATCAGTTCCACGGTCACTTCATGAAGCCAGAATTACCTTGATACCAAAGCCAGACAAGGACACTGAAAGAAAAAATATATATATAGGTTAATAAACCTGATGAATGTAAGTTCAAAAATCCTCAAATATTAACAGATTGAGTTGAATACCTTAAAGGATCATTCATCATGATCCAGAGGGATTTATTCCAAGAAGGATGGTTCAGCATATGCAAATCAATTTGATATGCTATTTACAAAATAAAGAATAAAATATATATGACCATCTCAATAGATGCAGAGAAAGAATTTGACAAAATTTAGCAGCATTTCATGATAACATACAACAAACTGGTTATATACCTGAACATAATTAAGGAAATTTATGAGAACCCTACAACTAACATAACACTCAAAGGTGCTACACTAAAATTTTTTCATCTAAAATAAGGAACAGATAAGGATGCCCATTCTCCCTAGTTTTATTCAAAATATTAATGGAAATCCTAGCCAAAGCAATTAAGCAGGAAATACATTGAAATTCAAAAGACAAAGCTCTCTTTGCAAATGACCTATATAAAAAACACCTTAAAGCCGGAATTTATTAGTTCCAATATTTTGTACAAAATCAATGTATAAAAATCACTTGTCTATATACAATTAATTATCAGGAAGAAAAATTAAGGTAACAATGCCATTTAAAATAGCATCAAGGACCACCTAGTGGCACAGTTGGTTAAGCATCTGCCTTCAACCCAGGTCATGAGCTCAGGGTCCTGGGACTGAGTCTGGCATTGGGATCCCTGCCCAATGGGAGGGGCGTCTGCCTCTCCCTCTCACTCTGCCTCACCACCTGCTTCTGTTCTAGCTCTCCCAAATAAATCTTTAAAATAAAATAGCATCAAAACAACGGAACACATAGGAAAAAAACCAAGGAGGTAAAAAAACTGTACACTGAAAATAAGACATAAATAGAGAGATATCCTATGTTTATAGATTGGAAGACTATTGTTAAAATGTCCATCATATCCACAGTAACATATACATCCATGCAATCCCTAACTGAAATTACAATGGCATTTTTCACAGAAAATAGAACAATCCTGAAATTTATATGAAACTAAAAAAAAAAAAAATCTGAATATTCAAAATAATTTTGAGAAAAAAAAGCTAGAGACCTTACATGTCCTTATTTCAAACTGTATTACAAAGCTATAGTAATAAAAATATGATGTTGGGTAAAAACAGACACATAGATCAATAGAACAGAGCTCAGAAGTAAAACCACACCTATGGCCAATCAATTTACAGTAAAGAAGCCAAGGATATACAACAGGAAAAAGACAGTCTCTTCAATAAATGGTGCTGGGAAGACTAGATAGCCATGTGCACAATAATAAAACTGTACTCCCAGCTAACCCTATATTGAAAAATCAACTCAAAATGGATTGAAGACTTTAACGTAAACCCTGAAACTGTAAAACATCTAGAAAAAAAACATACCAGGTAAGCTCCTTGATTTTGGTCTTGGAAATAATTGTTTTAGATTTAACACTAGAAGATAATAAAGAACAAAATGGACATATTAGAAATGAAAAATATAGCACCTGAATAAAAACTTGAATGAATGGACTCCACAGCAGCATATGAAGGGGACTGAGGAAAGAATTTGGGTACTGTAAAACTGAACAATAGAAATGAACTAAACAACCGCAAGAAAATCCTTGAAAAAAATGAAAGCTTCAGGGATCTGAAAAATTATTTTAAAAATTCTAACATTTATGTCATTAGCACCCCAGGAGAGAATACAGATGAAAGCTTTTAAAGCTTTAAAAAAAAAAAAAAAAAAGGTATTCTGATACATAATAGCTGGAAATTTTTGTATTTGTCAAACTATAGAAATCTAGAGATTCAAATATTAGAGCAAACTAAAAACAAAATGAACCCCCCAAATCCCACTAAGACACGATAAACTTCTAAAAATGAAAGTAAAAGGAAAAAAAAAATCTTGAAAGCAGTGAGAGAGAAATTTCACCTATGAGGAAAAACAATTTTAATGACATCAGATTCCTCATCAGAAACCATAGAGGCCAGAAAATGGTGACAGAATATTTTTTAAGCCCTAAAAGAAAAAAGATCTGTCATGTCATATCTTTAAGAAATGAAGGTGAAGGGGCGCCTGGGTGGCTCAGTGGGTTAAAGCCTCTGCCTTCCACTCAGCTCATGATCCCAGGGTCCTGAAATCGAGCCCCGCATCGGGCTCTCTACTTGGCAGGGATCCTGCTTCCCTTCCTTTCTCTCTGCCTGCCTCTCTGCCTACTTGTGATCTCTGTCAAATGAATAAATAAAATCTTTAAAAAAAAAAAAAAGAAAGAAAGAAAGAAAGAAAGAAAGAAAGAAAGGAAGAAAGAAAGAAAGAAAGAAATGAAGGTGAAAAAAGACATTTTCAGATGAAGGAAAACTAAGAGAATTGGTCTTCACCTAACTTACCCTAAAAGAATAGCTAAAGGAATATCTGTAAGGAGAAAGGAAACCCTAAAAAAAAAAAAAAAAATGAATTTCAGACACCAAGAAGTACAAAAGTGGAAAGGTTGAAAGTTAGTTTTCTTTCTTTCACTGAAATAAACATGTCAGAGTAAAAGGGAAATATAGCTATCCTAAAGGTTATCTTTCAAAATTCTAAGTTTTTCTCTACATATTATATTTGCATGGTTCTATTGTTGGTTTTTGTTTTGAATCTTATTTTCAATTTTCTTGTAGATTCTTTTAAGGAATATAATTTGTTTTTAAAATCAGGCAAGGAGTAAAACTCTTTTCATTTTGAAAAACAAAAGAAAAATCCTATATAATAGTGAAAAGCATTATTTCATCTGATTCAAATTCTGACACCTTTGTGAATATTTTATACCTTTCCATCATAGTATTGATTTCTGAGAAGGAGTCAGAGAGCAAATAAAAAAGGAAAATTAAGACATGATTACACTGAAAACAACATATATTGGATCCTTGTGCTATAAAACAATCTGTGTACACAATGTCCTAAACGGGGCACACATATTTGTTATAGAAATAATTTTGCCTTTAGCGACAAGTACATATAGACACAAAATTGTTTGGGGATTTAGGTGCAAAAATCTAAACACTTTTTTTAATATAATGACACTGTAACAGGGCAGAATCAATGAAATAAAACGTAATATAAAAATAGTTGGATTTAGGGGCACCTGGGTGGTTCAGTGGGTTAAAGCCTCTGCTTTCAGCTCAGGTCATGATCTCAGGGTCCTGGGATCGAGCCCCGCATCTGGCTCTCTGCTCAGCGGGGAGCCTGCCTTCCCCCTCTCTCTCTGCCTACTCCCTGCCTACTTGTGATTTCTGTCAAATAAATTAAAAAAAAAATAAAAAAAAATAGTTGGATTTATAGAACAAGAGATTTATATTTTGTCTACCTATAAATATCTATGCTGATTTGCCCAACTGATTTGCAGATTTGGGAGTATATATTTTTGTTGTTGTTATGCTATGTTTCATAGTAGAAAATCTAACCTTTTCAATAAAAAAGTCGTCAATTTAAAACAAAATTTTGCTATTATACCATCTATATGCTTTTGGAAAATACATTATGTCTTAACCTTTAAGTTTCTCTAACTCAGTATCATGATCACAAGACATTATTTTCAGGATTAAGGTGGACATCAGAATATATGTACTAAAATGCTCAGCTTTTTAAAAATATTAAGTTCTAATATTGACTTTTTAGTTATTCTCACGTTCATGCCATGAAAAATTATAAATTCCAAAAATGTAATTCTGGTGAACGTGGAATGACCTTTTTTAGAAACCACAATAATAGACCCATTAAATGAATAGAGCCACTCAAACTTCAAAGTACCTATTGACAAGAATCTAGTGACAGAGAAAGTTTGTCTGAAAGGACATGAAAATATAAGACTATATATTGCATAATAAGTAAGAAGAAATGTATTTGAAATGGGAAGAAAAATGAAAAAAAAATAAATACTAAAGTTAAACTAGAAGAATGTACTGAGGAAATAATTAAAGGCAGATACCTCAGGGCAAAGAGGTCTGATGTTGTATTTCTTTCAGCAGAAGCTATTTTTGATTTTTTCTTTCTAATGAGTATTTCTAGAACAGATTCAGTAGAGTACTTTTGCTGATATTCTAATTGTATGTTGAATTGGATTGATTTCTCTATATTCACATTAATATGCATACCTCTGATTTCTACTTTTCTTAGTCAGAATATTTGATTTTTTTTCAACTTATTTTCTCCTCTTTCCATAGTTATGGTATTGTCCTCCAAAACCCTCAGTCCATATATGTTTGTGGGCAAAACAGTGTTATTACAGTAGTTAATTCAATCCTATTATTTAAGAAGCAGTTTATACTGCTTAGTGCCTACATTGCATTCAAGTAGAGGTAATCTTTTCCTTAAACCTACAGTGTATTTTAAACACACATTGTATTCCGATTTCTACAATAAATTCTGACAAAGATTCAATATTTTATTTTAGGAAACTCATATGTAAGTAGGTATTTTAACCATTTCTTTAACAGTAACTTTTTTAACCTATACATTCAAATTTGTTCATATGAGCTTTCATCACTCTATTGCATTTAACAACCTACAGCATCTTTTCCCTCAGTAGCCAATTTCTACTCTGCCAATTTTTTTTTAATTTATCTTAAAGGAGGAGTATATTTTATAATTTTTAAAGATTTTATTTATTTATTTGACAGAGAGAAATCACAAGTAGGCAGAGAGGCAGGCAGAGAGAGAGGAGGAAGCAGGCTCCCTGCTGAGCAGAAAGCCCGATGCGGGGCCTGAACCCAGGACCTGGGATCATGACCTGAGCCGAAGGCAGCGGCTTAACCCACTGAGCCACCCAGGCGCCCTGAGTATATTTTATAATTTTAAGGATGCATGTGTGTATGTATATAATGGCTAACTATAACTCTTAGGATCACATATTAGCCGACCTCAAAGGAGTCCAAGAACTGTGTTTTGTTTTGTTTTTTTTTGGAGGGAAGGGGGTTCACGAGGTTTATTTTTTTTCCTTGGTTCAACAAAAATAATGAGTCTTTTCTGAATTAACAAAATGAAGTAATACAAAAGAAGGATTAGAAAGAAAAATCACCCACTTTAATTACCCAGAATAAGAAATTGTATTCAGCCAGTTTTTAAAGCACTTTTTATATAAATCATATTCACGTATCCTTGAAACGCCTACTCCTGCTTTTCACTAACACTGTTCTGTAGTTATTAATACTAGTTATGAATGGTGGTGAAGAATTACATTTCATAGTCTTACTGAATAATACGTTGGAATAAATTGTGTGTTCTGTGAAGCATAAAAGCTACTTGTTTTTGTAGCACACTGACTAAAAAAGAGAATTTTAGTCTTATAAGTTCAAGACCACAGAGATGTAAGGTTTATCAAAATTAGGTATCTATTAAATCTCCTTCCTGACAAGATGCAGTGGAGGTGGATAAAGTAATTATATCTATATTAGCTCTAGATACTAAGTGAGGACTGTGCGTGAGACAAGTTTATGAAAGGTCCTGGGAATTTATAAAATTAAAATCTATTGAGACTATCATTAACACAGCAATTGCATTCACTGGGTCCTCTGGGAAACAGACACTGAGATGGAGTTAGAAGTGTAAAATTATTGAGGCAAAGATCATGATGCAGACATGACAAATTCTCAGCGACTTAATGGGAGTTTCAGAGTAAAGACTGCCCAGTAGAGGAGTTCTGCATTAGGCAAAGTGTCCAGACTCCAGTATATCTAACAGGCTAAGTAATTGGCTGATCTGTCCAGCAATTGGTGATATCTGCACCAGCATACCCCATGTTTAGCAAAACCCTTCCCCTGTAACCTGTTTTGACAGCAACTACTTCAAATTCCTGAGGGGGAATTTATGAAGGTAGGTAGTGGGATAAGTTCTAACACCACTGCAGGGAAGCCTGGGCTGTCACGAGTACTTCTAACCATACCCGCCCCTTCACTAACCATTCTAAATTTCCTTTTCCCTTAGGTGGTCATTCATACTCTTTCAGGGGCTTCCCTGGTGAAGTAATTCAAATCCCCATTCCTAAGGGGATGTGGGCACCTAGAAATTATTCTCTTGTCACACTGGAGTTTCTGCACTTACACTTGGTATACACAGGTGGGAAAGAAAAATAACAATAGGTTCCCAGGGGGCTGCTTGAGTTCCACACATAATCCTTCTTACCTCCATTGTTTAACAGCAAGTAAACAATGGCTCCTTCTGCAGATCAGGGTGAATTGTTCCTACTTACATGGTGACTCCTCATGTCTCTAGATACCTAGAAAGAAAAAGATGCCCAGGTAACACCTGTATCTTATAACTCAATGAATCTCTGTACATTGCTTGGCTAGAGAAGGTTCATTCCATTTTGGAAGTAGGACCACTACCCTTGTAATCTCAGAGGCATGAGGATGGGAAGCCTAAACCTTCCAGTGGGTCACAGAAAGTAACCGGGACACTCATTATTCCACATCTTGGTCTCAGACACATGCATCTTCCTACTAAGGACACAAGGCCTTATTGAGTTCTGTATTCAGTGTGGACACCTCATCTCGTAAGATACTGTCCCTAATAAGGTACTGCAGCAGCTGCACATGCACTAAGCCATCCACAGCTTTCTCAGGTCAGTTGCTTCTGGATAGTATGATATGTAGTAACACCAGTGGATTCCACGGTCATGGGACTACTCCTATGGTTTCTTTGTTATAAAGTGGGCTCCCTGACCAGATCCTATGGTTTATGTAAGTTCCTGGATAGGCCTACTAGGTAGGATCTGTAAGTCAAGCCCTTTTTGCTGCCATTTTGACATGAAGAGCTCTTGGCTTCTGGCGTTTGTTTCCACCTACCAAACAAACATTGCTTTGGGGCCCCATCATCCCCATTGATATCAATGAGCCAAACTCATTAACAGTCTTTCCTATCATGAGCCCGGCCTGCAGAGGAAAGCCACCATGGAACTTCTCGGTGTCCCTCTCATCAGTATCCACCT
This sequence comes from Lutra lutra, assembly GCF_902655055.1. NCBI lineage: Eukaryota > Metazoa > Chordata > Mammalia > Carnivora > Mustelidae > Lutra > Lutra lutra. The sequence goes on from NC_062281.1 coordinate 27,471,912, forward strand.
GGTAGCCTCTGTAAAGAGTAGGTTATCTCTATCTTAGGTAACATGATCCTCTGGTGATACCTCTGGCCTTATAAAATACATCCATCCCAGCATGTCCAATTCTCTGAGCGTTCTAATCTCTTTCTCTACCATTTGTGTTGGCAAATCTGACCTTTCAGCTCCACTCAAAATAAGCCACACTTTCTCCAGGTTTCTAGAAGCCACTCTATTAGAGAGTCTGAGTCATGCCCTAAGATACTTGTCGGGATGTTGAGCTTTGTCTTAGGTATGTGAGCTCATGTGAATAATCTCTTCCTTATCTGGTCCTATGTTCCAGCTCTCCTGGTTAAGCACCCTCAAAAACTAGTCTCAATTTCTGAGGTACACAGCTACCTTCTTAATCAGATCCAGGTGTTGCTGCTTGAATTATACTGGCACTTTACTTTGTTATCTGGCAGCCAGAGAGGTGGTAAGGCAAGTCCTGATGGGTCTCCTACTGACTTTCGGGGGAGAGGTTTCTGGAGTGTCCCCTGAGTTGTGATGTTTTCTTAGGCTCAGGAGAATGCTATCTTTTAAAAGGGAGGTCAGCTCTTCAGACTCTGAAGTTTCAGAAGAGTCTGGGGAGCCCAAATCCTAAGGGACATGCACTAGATTCCCTGCCCCATGCTTTAGAGTCAGTTTTTCTAAAAAAATACTGATAGAGCAGATTTGCCTCAGTTGAGCATTTAATTGTCTTTGGTTTGTCCACTCTTCTATGGGAATTAATAATGGCTACTTTGTAAGCTGCTAGGGAGTCTTTACTCTTAGTTTTCCATTCTTTAAATATTTCCCTCTGGGGCACCTGGTGGCTCAATGGGTTAAAGCCTCTGCCTTCAGCTCAGGTCATGATCCCAGGGTTCTGGGATTGAGCCCCGCATCTGGCTCTCTGCTCAGCGGGGAGACTGCTTCCTCCAATCTCTCTCTCTCTCTGCCTGCCTCTCTGCCTATTTGTGATCTCTGTCTGTCAAATAAATAAATAAAAATCTTTAAAAAAATAAATATTTCCCTCTGCTTTTCATTACCACTTCATCAGGCATCCACACTATTAATAACTAGTCAATTTCATTGTCTTAGCGTGCATGATTTCCCTTAAATTTCTCAAATTCCTAAAACGCTGCAATGACCAGGGTACTACCCTTTACCAAAACATTCTCTCAAGTTGCTAAGTCACCATCAGTGAGAATTAAAGCAACTGAGGCACTACTTTTTGCTAAGGATTACCCGTGTCTCACAAACTCCCTGTAATGAGGGTTTTGTCGGCAAAGTGATAAGTGATGCGGTCCTCAAATCCCACTTCTGAGACTGTTGTGTTATATCGTCCACAACAGTAAATGCTGACACAATTATGAATGGAAGAGGTCTACTGCAGGATTATGCCTGTGAAACACAAAGGGAGGATAAAATGGAATTGGTTAGGGAGAACCTAAGATAACAAAACAAATAAGTCCTGGGCAACCCTATTGGAGAGCTTTAGATTGAAGATTAACTGGTAAAGAAGCTGCATGGTAGACAGAGAGTTCTAGTATTCCTGATCTGCTTAATCTTTGGCTGGGATTGCCAGGGAAGAGCATCATTTCAGATAGAAAACCGTGAAGAAAGTGAGTATATATTATGCCTTTTGAGAAGTTGGAAATATTTTCTTGGTTTTGTTGTTGAAAACAATCAGGCATAAAGCTAACAGGGACATTAGGGGTGGTCCTTGAAATCATTAATATTTGGAGGCTGTCAGGAAAAGTGTAGTTCTTTAAGCTAACTCGCCAGTATCTCCTTGATAAGATGTTTGAGATGAGCTCACCTCCTCAGCTGACACATCAAGGTCATGAAAAAATGGATTGAAACTAGTTAATGGCATTGCACATATCAAACAACTAAGTTTTGTGGTATATACATTACATTTTTGTTGAATGCTATGACATTTGCAATCCAGGCTAACAAAATCCATTAGAAAGTATAATTTTAATATTATGACTGTACTTTATACCTTTTAATAAATAAATCACAAAGCACAAGAATAATTGCCATTGTTATGTGTTAACTTAAGCAATTCAGACAGCACAAGGAAACACCTGTGGTAGTTGATTACATAAGGCAAAAGCAGCAAAACTGGTCATGTATATTTCAACATGCTTTTTCTAGTATCCTGGAAGCACTTCTGTATGTTTAGAGCAAGGATTCTATTTAAAATTTTTTCCCAGATCTTCTATCAGCTTGAGACTGATTATAAACTTAGAATAACTCATATGTTAATTTTAGTATCATTTGCAAGCTATTACTGGAAGCAAGCATTGACTTTAATAATTTTAATTCATTTTAGCAAGCAATTTTCCAGTTTTTTTAGCAATAGATTCTTAGGCTTGAATAGTTAAATGAAATTACTCTCTTCAATGAGAGTTAATTCTAAGTCCTATAAGAAAGGTATTGATGGCTATGAAGTTTCATCCAGAGACCTCAGGTGTCTGGGGAGGTAAGAAAAGTTTGACAGAAGAGGTGATATTTAGGAAAAGATAGAATATATTGGATTTCAACAGAAATACAGACATATCTCACTTCATTGAGCTTTGTAGATATTGCATTTGTTTTTATACAAATCAGAAATTTGTGGCAACCCTATATCAAGCAAGTCTATTGATACCATTTTCTTCACTTTGTCACATTTTGGTAATTCTTGGAATATTTCACACTTTTTCATCATTCTATTTGTTGTGATGAACTGGGGCCAGTGATGTTACTGTTGTGATTATTTTAGGGTACCACCAAGCATGCCCATGTAAGATGGTGAGCTAAAAAAATGTGTGTGTTCTGATTCCTCCACTGACCTGCCATTTTCTTGCCTCTCTCTCTCACCCCTCAGGCCTCCCTATTCTCTGAGACACAATAATATTAATTAATAACCCTATAATGGGCTCTCAGTGTTCAAGTAAACAAAAGTTACACATCTCTCGCTTTATCTTTTTTAAGATTTTATCTTAAATAATAAGCAGGGGCTCCCCACTGAGCAGGAGCCCTATCTCAGGGCTCTATCCCATGACCTTGGGATCATGACCTGAGCCAAAGACACTGACTGAGCCACCAAGGCACCCCTCTCTCATTTAAAACAAAAGCTAAAATGAGGGGCGCCTGGGTGGCTCAGTGGGTTGAGCCGCTGCCTTCGGCTCAGGTCATGATCCCAGGTCCTGGGTTCAGGCCCCGCATCGGGCTTTCTGCTCAGCAGGGAGCCTGCTTCCTCCTCTCTCTCTGCCTGCCTCTCTGCCTACTTGTGATTTCTCTCTGTCAAATAAATAAATAAAATCTTAAAAAAGCTAAAATGATTAAATTTAGTGAAGAAGGCATGTCAAAAGTTGAGATAGGCTGAAAGGTAGGCCTCTTGCCCCAGTTTGCCAAGTTGCAAAGGAAAAGTTCTTGAAGGGAATTAAAAGTGCTACTCCAGTGAACAAACAAATGATGAGAAAATAATACAACCTTATGGCTAGTATAGAAAAAGTTGAAGTGGTCTGAATAGATCAAACTAGGCACAACACTCCCTTAAGCCAAATTCATCCTTAGCAAGGCCCTAACTCTCTTCAGTTCTATGAAGGTTGAGAAAGGTGAGAAAACTGCAGAAGTAAACTTTAGTTCATGAGGGTTAAGGAGAGAAGGGTGCCTGGGTGGCTCAGTCAGTTAAGCATCGGCCTTCAGCTCAGGTCATGATTCCAGAGTCCTTGGATCGAGTTCTGCATTGGGCTCCCTGTTTGAGGGGATCCAGCTTCTCCCTCTGCCTGCTGTTGTCCCTGCTTATGCTCTGTCAAAAAAATAAATAAAATAATAAAAAATAAAAAAACCTGTCTCCATAACATAATAGTTCAAGGTGCTGTAGCAAGTTGTTGAGAAGATCATCTAGCTAAGATAATTAATGAAGGTGGCGAGGCTAGACAAACTTTCAATGTATATGAAACCACCATATATTGAAAAATGATGTCATCTAGGACCTTAGCTAGAGAGAAGTGAATGCCTGGCTTCAAAGGACAGGCTGACTCTCTTGTTAGGGTCTAAATAGCTAGTGACTCTAAGTTGAAGCTAATGCTCATGTACCACCTTGAAAATCCCAGAGCCCTTAAGAATTGTGTTAAATCTACTCTGTGTTCTACAAGTGGAAAAACAAAACCTGGATGGCAATACATATGTTTACAACATGGCTGACTATTTTAAGCCCAATGTTGAGTCCTATTGCTCAGGAAAATAAGATTCCTTTCAAAATACTTGTGCTCATTGACAATGCACCTGGTCGCCAAGAGCTCTGATTGAGATGACCAATGAGATTAATGTTTTCATGTCTGCTAAAAGAGCATCTGGCCGCAGCTCATGGATCAAAGAGTAATTTGGACTTTCAAGTCTGTTTAAGGAGTACATTTCATAAGGCTATAGCTGCCATAGAGAGTGATTCCTCTGATGGATCTGGGAAAAATAAATTGAAAGTCTTTTGGAAAGGATTCACTATTCTGGATGCCATTAAGAGCATTCATGATTCATGGAAAGTAGTCAAAATATGAATATAAACAGGAACTAGGAGAAAGTTAATTTTAACCCTCATGGATGATATTGAGGGGTTCAAGACTCCAGTGGGGGAAGTAACTATAGATGTGAAAATAACAAGAGAAGTAGAATTAGAAGTGGATCCTAAAGATGTGACTGAGTTCCTACAATCTCAGGATAAAACTTTAACAAATGAGGAGTTGCTTCTTCCAGATGAGCAAAGTGGGTTTTTTTGAGAGGAAATCTATTCATGGTGAAGATGCTGTGAAGATTGTTGAATATTACATAAACTTAGTTGACAAAGCAGCAGCAGGGTTTAAGAGGATGGACTCCAATTTTGGAAGAAGTTCTAAGGTGGCTAAAATGCTATCAAATAACATCACACACTACAGAGAAAACATTCATGAAAGAATCAATTGATGTGGCTAACTTCATTGCTGTCTTGTTTTAAAAAATTGAACAGCCACCCCAGCACCTTCAGCAACTAACACCCTGATCAGTCAGCAGCCACCCACATGGAGACAGTGCCCTTCACTAGCAAAACAAAACAAAACAAACAAACAAAAAAACTTACTGAAAGCTTGATGATTAAACAGTTTTGAGCTAAGCATCTTTCCACAGGGTGCATTTGAAATCATGCCTCTTTGTTACAAGCACATAATCCAAGGCAGAATTTCTTTAAAAATGTTTGAAAGGGACCAGATTTAAGTGCTTTTAAACCCAAGTTGTAACACTAACTGGGTAAAGGGTTTAGCCCTATTTTAGCATAAAAGATGTGTTATGGACACAAAGAACTACTGTTCTTTGTTCTTGTGTTTACCCTCACTTAGGTAGTTTAGAGTCATTTAACAGAATAAATGTTAGATATTGGAGCTAAATCAGAGGAGAGATCTAGGAGTAGATAATAAAGCTAAGAGAATATTATTCACTGAAAGTTGGAGTGCAATATAAAAAGAGGGAAACAAGTTTTTTATGCCAAAGTAAAAAAAAAAAATCACACATACAACTAAGAACCAGCAGGAAGAAGTAAATTATGAGAGTTCAAAAGATTTACTAATAAAAAATTTACTACTTTTCTTATGTATGATTAAAGTCTATTATTACTTATTGGTTTTAAAATATGGTTTCCACAGAAACTGTTACAATTTCTACTGTATTGGAATCACAAGTAATGAAAGAGTTTGGATAGTCTAAAGGTGCAAAAAAGATAGCACAAAAGCTAGAGAAGGAAGTGTTTATAAGATCTTAAGTCTGTTAGTGATAAGGTAAAACTTGATTTTAGAATTTTGAAGTACTTTACCACTTCTCCAAAGAAAATATTTCTTTAGATTGTTATTACTTTGTTCCTTTATTCATGATTGAAATAAGATTCATCAATTTGCCTCTGCCACTCAAGGCACCCCTGATCACACCCTTACATTTCCCAGAAATAAAGAGACTATCTTAAAGGAATTTTTAAAAAATCTTCACTATAATTGCCCTGAAATTTCAACTATTTTAGGATAAATAGTTTAGGTTAAAACAAAAACAATGGTGCTATGACAGTAATGTTTTACTGAAGATAGTTTTAATTTCCACTATTTAATGTTTAATGTGGTGTGTCATTGTAGGCATCTTAAAATTATAGCATTCTTTGTTCTTCAAATAAAGAAGTCCTGTATATTAAAACTTAACTTGGGCCACAACAATCATACAATTAGAAAATATGAGAACAGGACTTTGCTACACCCTGTTATTCTGGACTCATTCTACTGTATCATTTTTGCTGCCTCTACACTATCTGGGCCCAAGTCACAGCAGGGGACCTGAAAGACATAGACTTTGTTTCCATGGGCTATCTTCTCATGCCTACTCCTCAGACACTTGCACAACTGACTCAGCAACTGTGCCTGTGCCCCTGGTGCCTTAGAAGTTCTGCATAGTCCTGATCCCAGGATCTTGGCTCTGCCATTGCTGAGTACTAGTGCACCAAACCAGACATCTAGAGGAATCCTCTGAACAAGAAAACCCCTCCCCAGGCAAAATAGAAAATAGGGGGACCCAAGCAGCCTTTACCAACAACGGGCCATCATACTACTGCAGACACCTGCATCCTTGGTCACCAAGAACACCAGTAGTAACCACAAATGAAGGAACTGAGTGACTACACCACTTACCTTCCCCAGAATGTACATCCCATCCAGGCAATGCCTCTGTAGGTGAAAATCAATCTACAAGTTCAAAAAGGGTAGAAGATGAGACTACTTCCTCAGTACAGCCATATCAACTCAAAACCAATGGGAACATGAGAAAATATGATACCACCAAAGAAATAAAATAATTTTTAGTAAACTGACCTCAAAGAATAGAAAAGATACAAGTTTACATGAAAAAGAATTCAAAACAATTTTATGGAAGCTCTGAGAGATTCAAGAGAACAGAGACAACTCAATGAACTCAGTAAAACAATACATGAACAAAATGAGAAGTCCAACAAAGAGTTGGGAATCATAAAATAGAACCAAAAGGAAACTTCAGAGAAGAATACTACATCTTTTCATTTCATTTGTTGTGTTAAAGAGCTTCAACAACCTATTTCATGAAGCAGAAACAAGAATCTGCAAACTTGAAAACAATCTCCTGAAATTTACCAGGAGATTAAAATGAAATAATGAAAAAAAAAATGAACACTTAAGGGATCTGTGGAACACTATCAGAAGTGCATATACACACATTATGGGAGTCTAAAGAAAGAGGAGAAAAAACAAAGGGTAGAAATCTAGTTCAAAAAAATAATGGCTAAAAACTTGTTATGTCTGATGAGAATTATGGACATCCAAGTCCATGAAACTCAAAAATCCCCAGACTGAACCAGAGATTTTCACCAAGATACCTTACAATCAAACCTTTTAATATAAAAACTCAAGAAAGGATTTTGAAAGCAGGAAGGGCAAAAATAAATCACATACAAGGAAATACCACAAGGCTACCAGCGGATTTCTCAGCAGAAACCTTGCAAGTACAGGGGAGAATAGGATAATGTATTCAGAGTGATGAAAGAAAAATAAACTGCCAACTAAGAATAGTTTATACAGCAAAGTTGTCTTTACTACTGGGTATTTACACAAAGAAAACAAAAATACTAATTCAAAAGGATATATGTACCCTTATGTTTATTGCAGAATTATCTACAATAGCCAAGATATGGAAGAAATCAAGTGTCCATTGATAGGCATACACACACACAAATGGAATATTACTCAGTTGTTTAAAAAAAAATGAGATCTTGTCATTTGCAACAAAGTGGATGGACCTACAGGGTATCATGCTAAATAAAATAAGACAAAAAAAGACAAAGACCATATGATTTCATTTATATGTGGAATTTAACAAATAAAAAAAAGGCAGAGACAGACCCACAAATACAGAAAAACTGTTCATTGCCAGATGGGAGGGAAGTTGGGGGATATGCAAAAAATGGTGAATAGGAGTGGAAGGTACAGGCTTTTAGTTACGAAAATAATAAGTCATGAGGATGAAAGGGACAGAATAGAGAATACAGTCAATCATAATAATTTTGTATGGTGATATACAGTAGCTACACTTGTGTTAAATACAGCATAATATATAGAGTTTTTTAATTATAATGTTGTATACCTGAACCTAATGTGGTGCTGTAAATCAATATATTTCAATATTTAAAAAAGATGTAAGTTATGACATGGAAAATGAAATAGGATGGGGTGCCTGGGTGGCTCAGTTGGTTAAGCATCTGACTCTTGGTTTCGGTTCAGGTCATGATCTCAGGGTTGTGAGATGGAGCCTTGCAACAGGCTCCGTGCTCAGCAGGGAATCTGCTGGAAATTTTCTCTCCCTGTCCCCTTCAAAATAAATAAATAAATCTTAAACAAAACAAAACAAAATGGAGGCAAATAGATGTGTAGAGCTTTTATATATGATTTTCAGCTTAAAATGAACTGTTATGTCTTATTTAAGTCTTATGAAAATTACAGAGCAAAACCTATAGTAGTTACACAAAAGATTTTTAAAAAGCATACCACTATAAAAAAAAAAAAATCACTTCACATTGACAGAAAAAGATACAAAGGAACTACAGGACAATCTGAAAACAATTAAATTGGTGTAAGTCTTTATCCATCAAAAATTACTCCAAATGTAAATGGATAAAATTTATACAGTGAAAAGACACACAATGGCTGAATAAATTTAAAAAAAAAAAAAGATCCAATGGTATGCTGCCTATAAGGAACTTATATCAAGGACACGCAGTGAAAATGAAAGAATAATGAAAGATATTCCCTTCAAATAACAATAAAAGAGCAAGAGTGGTTATATTTAAATCAGAGAATATAGACTGAATCAAAACCTGTAACAAGAAATAAAGGAGGCCATTATATGAGGACAATGGGGTCGATTCATTAAGAGAATATAACCATTATAAATATGTATATATGCCCAACATTGGAACATCTAAATATAGTAAGCAATTAACGGATCCAAAGACAGAAATAGATAGCAACATTGCAGAGATGATGTAGAGATGAAATCAGTAAAGAAATAATGGAATTAAACTATGTATTACACCAAATGGAGCTGACAGACATATATAGAATATCCAATTGCAGCAAAATACTTATTTTTGTCATGTGTACAGAAAATGTTCTCCAGGAGAGATCATATGTTATCACAAAAACAAGTCTTACCAAATTTAAAGTTGAAATCATATCAAATGTCTTATTTGACCACAATGGTATAAAATGAGAAATCTCAGTAACATTAGAAAAGCTGGAAAATTAAATATGTGAAAATTAAAGCCATTTCTAAATAACCAATGGATCAAAGAGTAAATCAAAAGAGAAATCTAAAATATATCTTTTTTTTTTTTAAAGATTTTATTTATTCATTTTACAGACAGAGATCACAAGTAGGCAGAGAGGCAGGCAGAGAGAGAGAGGAGGAAGCAGGCTCCCTCCTGAGCAGAGAGCCCGACGTGGGGCTCGATCCCAGGACCCTGGGACCATGAACCGAGCCGAAGGCAGAGGCTTTAACCCACTGAGCCACCCAGGCGCCCCCTAAAATATATCTTAACACAAAGAAATAGACACACGACCTAATAAAACCTATGGGATGAACCAAGGACAGTTTTAAGTGGAAAATCCACAGTAATAAATACTTACATTAGCATAGAATTGTTGAATCATTATGCTGTACTCTGAAACTAATATCACACTGCATGTTGGTTATACATAAAATCACAAATGATCTAACTTCACATACAAGGAACTCTAAGAAGGTGAACAAACTAATCCAAATTTAAGAATAAGGAAGGGAAAAAAATAAGGAAGGCAATAAAGACTAGAGCATAAATAAGTGATAAGAAAGACAAAGATAAGATCAATGAAACTAAAAGTAGTTTTTTTTTAATTTTTTTGAAATATAAAATTGACAAACCCTCAGCTAGATGAAGAAAAAGTAGTGAAGAGTCCAATAAAATCAGAAATGAGGGGTGCCTGGATGGCAATGTTTGTTGAGCATTTGATTCTTGATTTTGGCTCAGGTCATGATCTCAGGGTCCTGAGATTGAGCCCTGTGTTGGGCTTTGCACTCTGCACAGAATCAGCTTGTCCTTCTCCCTCCTCCCTGCCCCTCCCCCTACTTGCTTGCTCTTTCTCTAAAACAGATCTTAAAAAAATTAGAAATGAAAGAGAAGACATTACAACAGATACCACAGAAATACAAATAGTATCAAAAGACTATGAATATCTATATGCCAAAAAATTTGATAACATGGAACCCAGAACAAGATAGCTTTACTGGTGAATTCTAGCAACCTTTAAGGAAGAATTAATACGAATCCTTAGAGAAGTGTCTCAAAAAGTTGAGAAGAACACACTCTTCTAAACTGATTTATAAGGCTAGTATTGCCCTCATATAAAAGCCAGTAAAGGACAGTTTAAGAAAATTACAGACCAAAATTCCTAATTATCTTAGGTATAAATATATTCAACAAAATACTAGCCAACTGAATCCTAGAGCACATTACAAGGATCATGTGCCATAATCAAATGGGATTTATCACTGGGATAAAAGGATGATTCAATATATACAAAACAGCAAATGTGATATGCCAGGAGAGATATGCCTGTGATATGCCACATTAACCTAATGCAGAAAAATCTTATCACTTCAATAGATGCAAAATAAGCATTTGACAAATTTCAACATTCTTTCATGATAAAACTTTGCAACATATAATGTATAGAAAGAATGTACCACAACATGCTAAAGGCTGTATATGACAAGCCCATAGCTAAAAGATCTTCCTCAAAGATCAGGAACAAGACAAGGATGCTCACTTACACCATTTTTATTAAACATAGCTTTAGAAGTTCTAGCCAGAGCTATGGGGCAGAAAAAATTAAAAAGTGGCATCCAAGTCAGAGAGAAAATGATTGGTTTATAAATGACATGATTTATGACATTATATATATATGTATATATATTTCAGATAGCTCACTGTTATTGTATAGAATACAGTTTATTTTGGTATATTGATTTTTGTATCCTGAAACCTTACTGAATTTGTTTAACAGTTTTTGGTGGAGTCTGTAAGGTTTTATATGTACATATAAAGGTTTTATACGTACATATTGTATTCTATATAATAACAGTGAGCTATGTGAAAGAGGAATCAAGAGAACCACTCAATAGCATCAAGAACAATAGAAAATTTAGGAATTAATTAAGCAAGGAGGTTAAATATATGTACATTGAAAACAAGATTTTGATTAAAAAAATATTGAGGACACAAGTAAATGGAAAGATATCCCATGCCTTAGACAGAAAGAAATATTTTAAAGTCTTTATGACACAAAGTGATCTATACATTTAATGCAAACCCTATTAAAATTCCAATGGCATTTTTCACAGAAATAGAAAGACATTCTAAAATTCATCTGAAACCACAAAAGATCCCAAATAGCCAAAGTGATGTTGAGAAAGAAAAGCAAAGCTAGAGACACTATGCTTACTGATTTCCAACTAGATTGCAAAACCACTGTAATCAGAACATTATAAAACTGTTCTGGCACAAGAACAGGCACAGAGACCAAGGACAGAATAGAAAGACAAGAAATAAACCTACACATATACACTCAACTAGTCTGACAGGGTGCCAAGAGCCCGTAATGAAGAAGGGATAGTCTCTTCAATAAATACTGTTGAGAATCTGGATATACCTGAAAAAAATTAAGCTGGAGCCCTATCTTACATTATTCCCAACAATAAACACCAATTGTGAAATGGATTAAAGACTTAAATATAAGACCTGAAACTATAAAACTTTTAAAAGAAGACCTATGTAAAAACTTCCTAATATTGGTCTGGACGATGCCTTTTTTAAATATGTTGCCAAAAATACAGGGAACAAAAGCAAAAATAAATAAATGGGACTACCTCAAACTAAAGCTTCTGCATAGCAAAGAAAACCATCAATAAAATAAAAAGCTAACCTATGGAATGGGAGAAAATATTTGCAAACCATATATCTGATAAAGGGTTCATAACCAAAATCTCTAAGAAACTCCTATAACTCAACAGAAAAAAGGATTTTAAAATGGGCAAAGGACATGAATACACATCCTCAAAGACATACAAATGGCCAAAAAAAAAAAAAAAAAACCGTCTATGAGTAGATACTCAACACCTCTATCAAGGAAATACAAATCAAAGAAGAAGTACCATTTCATATTAGGATAGCTATTATCAAAAAGTCCAAAGATTAGCAAGTGTTAGTGAGAATGTTGAGAAAAGGGAAACTTTGTACACTGTAAGAATGTAAATTGATAACAGTCATTAAAAAGAGTATGGAGATTTCTTGGGAAAAAAAATAGAACTACCATATGATCCAGTAGGGTCACTTCTGGTTATGTATCCAAATGAAATAAAATCAGTATCTCCAAGAGATAGCTGTACTTCCATAGTTACTACACTATTATTCACAACAGTCAGAAGATGGTAACAATCTGTCCATTGATGGATGAATGGATAAAGAAAATGTAGTAAATACATTTAACAATGTATTATGCAGCCAAAAAGAGAAGGAAATCTTGCCACTTGTGACAACATACATGAAACTGTAGGGCATTATACCAAATGATATGTCAGACAGAATAAGAAATACTGTATGATTTCACATACATGTAGAATCTAAAAAAGCTGGTGGTTACCAGAAATTGGGGAGGGAGAGGTAAATGAGATGTTCAAATGGTACAAACTACCAATTAAAAGAGGATAACTTCTGGAAATTTAAAGTACAACATGATGCCCCCAGTTTTATCTTTGTTTTTCAACATTTCCTTAGCGATTCGGGGTCTCTTCTGGTTCCATACAAATTTTTGGATTATTTGCACCAGCTATTTGAAGAATACCAGTGGAATTTTGATTGGAATGGCATTAAAAGTATAGATTGCTCTAGGCAGTATAGACATTTTAACAATGTTTATTCTTCCGATCCAAGAGCATGGAATGGTCTTCCATCTTTTTGTGTCTTCTTCAATTTATTTCATGAGTGTTCTGTAGTTCCTCGAGTACAGATCCTTTACCTCTTTGGTTAGGTTTATTCCCAGGTTTATGGTTCTTGGTGCTATAGTAGATGGGATCAATTCTCTCATTTCCCTTTCTGTATTTTCACTGTTAGTGTATAAGAAAGCCACTGATTTCTGTACATTGACTTTGTATCCTGCCACGTTACTGAATTGCTGTATGAGTTCTAGTAGTTTGGGGGTGGAGCCTTTTGGGTTTTCCATATAAAGAATCATGTCATCTGCGAAGAGAGTGAGTTTGACTTCTTCATTGCCAATGTGGATACCTTTTATTTCTCTTTGTTGTCTGATTGCTGTTGCTAGGATTTCTAATACTATGTTGAACAAGAGTGGTGAGAGTGGGCATCCTTGTCGTGTTCCTGATCTCAACGGGAAGGCTGCAAGCTTTTTCCCATTGAGGATGATATTTGCTGTGGGTTTTCCATAGATAGATTTGATGAAGTTCAGGAATGTTCCCTCTATCCCTATACTTCAAAGCGTTTTAATCAGGAACAGATGCTGGATTTTGTCAAATGCTTTTTCTGCATCAATTGAGAGGACCATGTGGTTCTTCTCTCTTTTCTTATTAATTTTTCTATCACATTGATTGATTTGCAAATGTTGAACCATCCTTGTAGCCCAGGAATGAATCCCACCTGGTCATGGTAGATAATCTTTTTAATGTGCTGTTGGATCCTGTTTGCTAGGATCTTGTTGAGAATCTTAGCATCCATATTCATCAGTGATATTGGTTTGAAATTCTCCTTTTTGGTAGGGTCTTTGCCTGGTTTGGGGATCAGGGTAATTTCCTTCTGCTTCAATTTTTTGAAACAGCTTCAGGAGAATAGGTGTTATTTCTTCTTTGAAAGTTTGGTAGAATTCCCCAGGGAATCCGTCAGGTCCTGGGTATTTACCCCAAAGATATAGATGTAATGAAAAGGGCCATCTGTACCCCCATGTTTATATCAGCAATGGCCACAGTTGCCAAACTGTGGAAAGAACCAAGATGCCCTTCAACAGACGAATGGATAAGGAAGATGTGGTCCATATACACTATGGAGTATTATGCCTCCATCAGAAAGGATGAATACCCAACTTTTGTAGCAACATGCACAGGACTGGAAGAGATTATGCTGAGTGAAATAAGTCAAGCAGGGAGAGTCAATTATCAAATGATTTCACTTATTTGTGGAGCATAACAAATAGCATGGAGGACATGGGGAGTTAGGAGAAGGGAGTTGGGGGAAATTGGAAGGGGAGGTGAACAATGAGAGACTATGGACTCTGAAAAACAATCTGAAGGGTTTGAAGAGGTGGGGGGGTGGGAGGTTGGGGGAACCAAGTGATGGGTATTAGAGAGGGCACGGACTGCATGGAGCACTGGGTGTGGTACAAAAACAATGAATACTGTTATGCTGAAAATAAATTAAAAAACTGATTAAAAAATATAATAAAGTACAACATAAAGACTATAGTTAACAATACTGTATTGTATCCTTGAAAGGTCCCTAGTGAGTAGGGCTTAAATGTTTTCATTATAGTAAAAACAAAAATCATAATTATGTGAGTTAAAGGCTATATTAACTAACCTTATTGTGGTAGACATTCCTCAATGTATCCCTATACCAAATTATCACTTTGTATAAGCTTATACTTTCACAATGCTGTATATAATTAAACAGTTGTATATATAATTAAAATGTATATAATGTAATATAATCATATCTCAATAAAGCTGGAAAAGAATAATTGATGCAAAGGAAAAAAGTCCCATGAAGGATGAAAAAATTTTATCTCTATCTTCAGTATTTTAAAATGTTTTTAATGGTTTCTTTGTCCTAAAATTCATATACTAAAATTCTTAATGGTTCATTATTGTAGCCATTGTCAAAATACCTATTTTTTTTAATACTTAAGCTGAGGCACGAGTAGAAAGAAGGACTCAAAGAACAATCTTTCGCTAAGTATCTATTCTAATAATAATAAGTAACAAGTACTAAATGTTATTTGCAATGTTCCAGGGACACTGAATGGATGGGTTTATTTAATATTCACAATAGTCTTATCCTTTTGCTATTGGTGAATCTGAGACTTTAGAGATTAAGTAATTTACCAGATTGGTTAAAGGTTAATCAATCTAAATTCAAAGTCACTCTCCAATACCCATATTTTAAAACATATTTAGTATATCTTCATATGTGTCAAAATCTCTGCCAGGCATCTCATGTACATTAAATTAATCCCTACTCTAATAAGCCTCTATAATAAGTACTTTTGAAAAATCATTTTTACAGATGAAGAAGTTGTCATTCGGATGGATCATGCATCCAGGAACCAATGGAGTTGAAATTCACAGCTGTAGTTTATTGTCATATACTACAATTCACATTCTTCAAAAGTAAAGGGAAAAACTCATAAAAATCATCACATTGGTCCAGATTTGATTATGTAATTGTTTCCTTTTCCTAATTATGTCTATGCTATTGTGGTATTATGCACCAGAAGAAAAACTCATTTAAATCTCAACAGTTTAAAAAATTTTTTTTCAACAGTTTGATTCACTTCCCATATTATAGGTATCATGCTGATTTTTAGGATTTATACATAATACCTACATTTAATGATACTCAAAATATTAATAGAGGGTTTTAAATCAGTTATATTTGGCAGGCTACCAAAATCACAACTGAAACATAGAAGAGAGCTATATAACACAGACTAAGTGTTAAAATCAAGAAAAGATTTCTAAAGAGATGGGTCAGAGGAGATTTTTGAAGGATAGAGAGAAATATGCTAGATGAAGTAAAAGAACATTTCAGGTTGATGTAACATGGACAGAAGAAGGCATCTGGCAAATGATGGGGGTGAGAAATAATGGCAAGATGACCCAGAATTTTTAATACCATGCTAAGAACTTAAACTAGGAACTATAACAAATATTCAGCCACAACAAGTTTTGCAGCAGAGAGTTACATAATCAAATGTGTTTTAAATAGATCACTTTCACGGCAAGGTAGAGAACAGACTGAAACAGACAGTCTGGGTCAATAATTTATGCAAGAATGAGGTCGTAGGCACATAATTGCAGGGAGGATGGAGCAAATGGGATAGATTTGTGGACAACTTTGTGATGGAGATTTTACCTAATTTGAAATTAAGGGAAAGAGATCAAAATGATATAATTCATTTTTTTATGGAAAAGGGAGAAGGAGATTTCACTAAAAAATATATACCATGAGAGACTGTGGACTCTGAAAAACAAACTGAGTGTTTTGGAGGGTAGGGGGGTAAGGGCTTGGGTGAGCCTGGTGGTGCATATTAAGGAGGGCACATATTGCATGGAACACTGGGTGTGGTACAGAAACAATGGATGTTGGAACACAGACACAAAAAAATAAAATTAATTTTTAAAAGGTGTATTAATTAGGATTACACAACCTTATAATATATAATTATTTGAACATTTAAAAAAATCCCATTTCATGAATGTGATCCTTTATGGGATTACAAATACATGTAAAAAAGAAAGCATGATTCATTTAACTATTTTTTTGAAGATCACTCTAACTTTTTTCTGAATGAACGGAGTTATCAAAAATCACATAGAGGTATTACTAATATGTCTAAAACATGTCCTTGCTGTCAGAGTCCTTATAATTTTGTCTTTAGTCTGAACCTAGTATTACAACATTTCTGCTATGAAATGTCTTAATTTGCCTTGGCAATATTCATTAATTAAATTTTGACAGGGACACTTAACTACCTATTAACCCCAAATTAAATCTGAAAATTCTATACCATACAATGGACTATAATTTCTATAATATCAACCCCATTGGTTCATATAGGTGCATAACCTCTTTGATCTCTTTGAAATATATTTGTGATGTATATCTGGGCAATGTTCATTAAGATAATTTCATAGCATTCAGATTATAATACTAGGCTTGGACCAAAAACAAAATTATAAGAACTCTAATAACACCATTATCTATAGCTCTAGTGAAAAGAATAAAAATCTGATTTAAATAATGTATAATGCCCATATGGAAATCTTCTGCACTACTGTCATTTGGAGAAATTTTGTATATAAAAGAATAAATTTTTAATTGCATTTAGAATTCTATGTAGCTATGTTGTCTAATGCTTATTTTTATGTCATTAAATATTTAATTTTCACATGAAACACATTTTCCTCATAAACTCCATAGTGCCATACTCAACAAGAGTTCTTTTTTGAGATATAAATTTGCCATACCTGTCTATCATAAATTTTCTGTTTTGATGACAGGTTTTTGAATGTTAATTTGCCATTGTACTTTCTTATATAAAATATTTGAAAAATTGTTGTGGGTTCTGTTATTGGATTTTGCTATTTGTTGTGTTGTTTATTTCCTTGGTAAAAAGTTCTTAAGCATTATTTTTAGAGTAATAAATGACAAATAATGAATGAAGATATTATGATAAATGAAAATAATAAAAAATTGGGGCCCCAGATTTTAATACTTTACTGATTTTTTTTCCACCAGGAGGTGGGTTTTTGAAAACATATGTGTATCATATTTTTCTATATTCCTAATGATAAATTTAGAAAGGATAACTCATGGAATCATTAGGCTATATTTGCATTAAACTTGAGCATTCATTAAAAGTATTCTTGCTCATATATAGCCTAATACATGTTTCAACTTAGAATAGAGGTTTACATTTAAATAGTAAAAAGCAGAACCATTAGCATAAATGGAGAAAGAATGGAGGCACATGATAATAGGCAATCATGGGGAATAGGCAAATGTCATTAAGGCATAAAATTCCACATGTGTGAGAGAAAACATTGTGTAGCACCAAACAAAATTGGTCTGTCAATAAAATTAGGTTAGAGAATTTTTTAGACCTTACATTTAAGTGTTTGAAACCGTAAGATCATAGAATTCAGTTTTAGGAGTGATTTTTCTTTCTCCTAAAAAGTGTTTTTATCTATGAATTTCTTCAAATTTTAGAAAGAGCATTTTATCACATAACATTAGTATCAAAGAAGAACTTAAAGTATAAATGTTACTCATTGGGATGAGTTATTCATAAAACTCTTTTCAAAACTAATTTTTTTCCCTACACTTAACCAAAGTTGCTGTAAAACAACAGTAAAAAGCCTTAAAAATTACGCAACTATGATTATGTATTATAAAAATTATGTGATTGGGGAAAAAGGATAGTTATTTTAGAGAAGAAAAATCATAGAATAATCATATAATCAAATCATATTCTTCATGCCCTTTTAATATAATATGTTGTTTTCCCTTACTGCCTGAGCAAGTCTCTTGAGCTCCCAGATGAAAAAGTAAGCAATGTGAAAGGGATTTATAACTTCCAGGAAATTGCTTGGTTATATTAATAAAAGAAATAAACTCTAGATATTTACAGCCTAGAAATCCAGTTTTCTGGAGTGTCCCTGAATAGGTCTTCCAATATGAGACACTATCTAATAGTGAATATAGCCACAGAAACAGCTAGGCTGAAGATCTTAGGGTAAGAAACACATTTGTTATTAATTGAAAGGTAAGTTCACCTTGGGGGTAAAAAAAAAAAAAAAAAGTCACATAGGGACATTGAAGACATAGAAGAACTGTTTGTCCAGACTTTATTACATCTAAAACAACATTGAAATGGGTCCGTTTTGTTTGTTGGTTTTAGTACGTTATGTGCTTTTAGAACAGAAAGTAGAAATTACTCTTGAGAACGTCAAAATAAAAAAACATAATTGGTTACCAAAATTTAACTACTTATTCAAACTGAAGAAATTTTATGGACTAAGCAGGTTATATGTTAATAGAAAGCACAACAACAACAGATTGGGATCATGAATTCCCATAGTATTAACTTAGAGATCCTCAGATGGTTCCTGATCTTAGTTTGGCAAATCAGTGGAATAAGCCTAAGGCAGAATTGAGCCTGGAAATAAGAGGTCAAATAAAAATAACTAGTCAAAAATCAGCATCTGATAGAATATCAATCTAGACCAATTTTGAATTGTTTTCTCTCCAGGAAGTGTGTGTTACCATGTGTTCATTAATTAAATATTGATTGAATAACTGCCACGGCCACATTATGCTAGGCACTGAGGCAATGATGTCAATGCAACAGTTTCTGGATTTAAGATCATAATTTCAAAGTCAAAATGCATATGCAATAAATGACAAAATAGAAAAGCTTCATTAATTATGCAAAAATTAATTTCCTCAGTTTAACCCTAGGTGATTGAAGGTCGGTAATAAAAAATAAATTATTTTAAAAAACATTTTTAAGTATACTAAAATGAAATTGAAGAAAAAACTAGTGTCTATATAAGAAAAGCAAAATAAATTTATTTCTTGCTATGTAAGTTAATTTCATACATTAGGACAAATGAGGGTTATTCATTTATATTTGACAACTAGACATCCCAGGTATTGTTTTATTAAACATTGATAATATATCTATAAAGTCTTAAACTGTGCCTTGTTTATGAAGAAATGAAATTTATTCTTTCTGGAATTTATCCTACTCTAAATGATTAAGATTTATAACCATTTTATAATTAAAAACTTAGTGGAGGTATTTTTAAATATTCTGATACTGTAAGTATGAAATGAAACATATACTGCTTTTGATTATTGTATTAGGTACTAAGCAAATATTAAAAAGCCCACCAATTTCTTTTTTAATCTCATCAATTTCTTAACAAAATTAGTCAAAAGAGAAAATATAGCTTTCTCTAGTCAGTAATTTGAGAGTTTATGTCAAAAGTTGATAAAACGGGATCATGTCTCAATTATTGTCAGATTTTCATAGGAATATCATATATACATCTTTAAAAGTCAACTATATTAACCAGACAGGTCAAAAATCTTGTCCTATAATGCCCTTCCTAGCCACCAATATAAAAACAAACATGGTCACATACATAAATTAGTATACCAAAGTAAAGGAAACAATTACACAAAAGAAACATAATTATTTTTGGTGCTGAGGACCCAGAGATATCCAATATGTCCTCCTGAAGAAGATACTCTTATGAAATTCACCTTTAAAAAATTCTGATATGACAAATAAAATGATTTAACTAGTAAACAATATTTTGCTAAGAATATAAGGGAACCAACAAGCCAAGCATAAAGATAACAGATTATAAATGTATGATAATAGAATGCCAAATTAACATTTTACAAATGACAGTGAAAAAGTTGTATATTTAATATAACAGTTGAATACCTAAATGATTTTAGTGAAAATAAGAAAATATGTTATTTTCTTATTTTCACATATATGAAAATATATGTGAAATGATCATATATCACATGATCTATGAAATGACTAATATGGGTAAAATTTTGATATATGAAATGATTACATATATGTGATCATATATGTGGTAAAATTTTCAATTTCAAAATTTCAAATTTCAATTTTTCAAAATTTCAATCAATATGGGTAATGAAATTTCAAAAATATAAATTTCAAAATTTCAATCAATATGGGTAAAATTTTGATATAAACAAAATAAATTCATGAAGAATATATAAATCCAATAGAAATTTAAGTAAGAAGATTGCTACAACCCAAATTATACAAAGATATATATGGATAGAAAATATAATTATTTTAGAGTTGGGGGGAATCATAGGATGCACAGAAGATTGCTGTGTAATAATCAATCAAATCTAGAATATAATTATATTTTACATTATTTGAAAATTACATTAAAGAGTTTACTTAAAAAACAAATTTCTTAAATTTATAAATACACACTATGTTCTAAAAGGAGTTTATGGTTGAACAGTACGTACAAAACATATATATAAACATTAGACTAAATAAAGTCTTTACTAATATCAAAAACAGCTTGAGATTTGGAAGATAAAGCCATGATTATAAACAATAATGCCCATGCATTAAAAATGCAAATATACTACATAGGCTAATTTTTGTACTGAATTTTAATTAAAGCAAAATATATTTTGGTGGTTGCCTTTGCTTCTAGAATGGGATCTAGGCAAACTTGTCATATATATATTTTTTTAAGATTTTATTTATTTGAGAGAGAGTGAGGGAGAGCATGACAGTGCAGGTTAAGACCAGAGGGAGAAGCAGACTCCCCACTGAGAAGGGAGCCAGACTTGGGGCTCAATCCTGGGACTCTGGGATCATGACCTAAGCTAAAGGTAGACACTTAACAACTGAGCTACCCAGGTGCCCCAAAACTTGTTATATTAAACAGAAATCTTTCCTTTTGCTATTCTCTCTATCCTCCATTTCTTTAGAGGTATTTAAACCAGCCTCATCACAATTTCTCAAGAACTTTACCATAATATTTTTCTATATCTTCTCTCTTCTCATTAATTAATGCTGTCTTGGTAATACTGCCTAAGGGCTATATCCTTAAAATATGTATTCACTACAGTTAAGAAAAATTAATATGAAGCTACTGGATGTTTCCTATTATGCTAATTATTGTATGTTACATTGCATCTCCCTGAAGGTGAAAATACCATGAGTGCATAAAAGTGCTACAGCTCAATTTTTATGGAATTTTAAGAGATGGTAGTACAAATGACAGTATCTTATTTCAGAATTTAATGTTTATTTAGCACTTCTGTGTTTCCATTATTGGCAAAGTATTTAATTTGCAATATCTCATTCAATACTACTAACGGTCTTATATACCAAGTACAACAGTTATCCAGAATTTGTACTGAGAATTGTGTTTAGAAATGTAATTTGTTGTAGTGATCCAAAGGGGCACGTGCACCCAAATGTCTATAGCAGCAGTGTCCACAAAAGCCAAACTATGGAAAGAACCTAGATGTCCATCAACGGACAAATGGATAAAGAAGATGTGGTATATATACAATGGAATACTATGCAGCCATCAAAAGAAATGAAATCTTGCCTTTTGCGATGACGTGGATGGAACTAGAGGGTATTATGCTTAGCGAAATAAGTCAATCGGAGAAAGACAACTATCATATGATCTCCCTGATATGAGGAAGTCGAGAAGCAATGTGAGGGATTTGGGGGAGGTAGGAAAAGAATAAATGAAACAAGATGGGATCGGGAGGGGGACAAACCATAAGAGACTCTTAATCTCACAAAACAAACTGAGGGTTGCCAGGGGGAGGGGTGGGGAGACATTGGGGAGGGTATGTGCTATGGTGAGTGCTATGAAGTGTGTAAACCTGATGATTCACAGGCCTGTACCCCTGGGGCTAATAATACATTATATGTTAATTAAAAAAAAAAGAAACGTAATTTATCCAGGGTATTGGGTTGTAAAGCTGGTTTTTGAAATGCACACCCTGAGCTTAGAGGCTTGAAAGTTTACTAAAACTACATGCCTCCAAGCTGAGATAAAATGATATAGGAGATCATAAAAAGCCCAGAAACACCAGATTATAAATTCCTGGAATGCTCTTAAATATTGTCTTTAAAATCCCAACATTTGGCGCATTATCTAACATATTCTTTATATTTATTAACCCAAAATGTAGGTGGTCAGTAAAGACTTTTACGCTTAAATAAAATAATTTACATACCAAGTAGTTTGAAAAATTAACATGGACAATATGGACCTCAAACTTCGGAAAAAAAGAAACCAACAACAAAAACTGTTATGTTAGTTCAAAAACGTATTCACACATTTCAATATGAGACTAGAGAACAGCTCTAGAATAACCTGGAAAGTGGGACAACAGTCAGGTCTCCAAGTTTCTCATCTTCTCTGTCCCTCTCTTTATCTTTTCTTTGAAGAACTGTGAAAATACTAAGGGTTAGCCTTTGGAAACCAAAGATAAAGAGTTGAAGAGAAAAACCTTGTAGATTTAATCCCTGATAATTAAGAACCTAGAATTTGAAACTTAAGAGGAAAAAAAAAATAGCTATGAAAAGAAAAAAAAAATCTGGCTCCCACTTAGGATATAGACAGCTGGAAGGAGTGCCAAACTCACTTTAATAACAAGATGGATAATCTAGAAAAAGCATGCATTTTATTGAACCCATCAAAGAGTTGGAGCCACAGGGCAAACAACTAAACTGCTACTGAAGGAAAGACCTGTGCCTCCAAAGAGACACAGGATACAAGTACTGGCTCATCAGAGAAAGAGCATGGGGGGAAGAAACACATGACATGAAGACAAATTTAGGTAACATATTTAATGAATTACTAAAGGCTGAGTGGAAATATAAAATTCTGAGAACCCTGATACAAGGCAAGTTCAAACATATCTTCAACAAGAGCTTGCAAGGAAGTCTGGGACAGAACAGGAGATCAGAAAAAGCAGAGGAAAGCAGCTGCCAATAGAAATGAGGAATAAAGTCTCATTCAGATACTTCTCTAAGGAATGAAAACATTCAACCATCGGAGGAATGGCAACCACCCTTATGACCCTCCAGGACACAGGTGAAGACCAACAGAAGCTAAAAGAAGGACACAAGCCTTCAGCCCCAGAGAAGGGATATTAAAAAAGTCGTCCTGGGTTCAGATCCTGTTTCAGTATTATTAGAGATCTCTTAGCAATGGACAAGAGGACGTACCACTGAGAAAATGCAATTCCTGAGACAAAGTAATGCAGAGCCCATTAGAAAAAGAACAAAAGGGAACTCCTCCCCTCTTCCCTACAGAAACAGGCTAGCAAGAACTGAGTCACATGTATGAAAACTGTTCCCAACTGAAGAAGGGGCAAAAATATGGAGTCTCTGGGGAAAGGGATACAGGTGAGGTTTAAAGCTGAAGAGTGAGCTCGAACACTGAGAAAAATCCATCAACAACTTGCTCCATCTGAAGGAGAGGTAATTCTAGAGGAATTTAAAGCTGGCAGTGTGAAGAAGGTAACCATGGTGATAACTACTCAACAGCTCAACTACCCCCCAGTACATTAATGACTTAGCAGAGTAAGAGGCATACCTATTTACACAATGTTTACCTTAGTCACTACTATCCTAAACATGTCATCCAGCTTTCAGTGAAAAATTAAGAGGCACCAAAAAATCAATTGCTTTTTTTTCACTTTTTTTTAAAGATTAATTTATTTATTTGAGGGGGGAGGGGCAAAGGGAGAGAGAGAATCTCTAGCTGACTCATTCCGAGCAAAGAGCCCAATGTGGGGTTCGATCCCATGACCCTGAGATCCTGACCTGAGCTGAAAATCCAGAGTTAGTGCGTAACCAACTGAGCCACCCAAGTACCCCTCAACTGCTTTCCAAATAAAATGTAATTAATAGAACCAGACTCAGATGATTCAGGTGTTGGAACTCGCAGGCAGATACTTTGATCTTGTATTTATTTATTTATTTATTTTTCCAGGCAAAAAACTTTAAATGATTATGATTTCTATGTTAAAGGGTCTAATAGACAAACTATGGACAGTTTGCCTAATCAGCAGAAAGATGAAGATTACAAGAAGAATCAAATAGAAATGCAAAAAATAAAAAACACTGCACCTGAAATGAATGTTGTTTACAAGTTCAACAGTAGACTTGACAGAGCCAACAAAAGAACCAGTGAACTTGGAATTGATAGACATTACCCAAACTGAAAAGCATCCAGGAGTTGTACACAATATTAAACACTATGAAATATGAACAATTAGAAGTTCAGAAACAGAAGAAATGGAAAACTGTGCAAAAAAAGTATTTGAGGATATAACCACCAAGAATATTCCAAATATTATGAGAGACATCAAACTATATATTCAGGTCCATGAAGTTCAAAGAAGAAAAAAAAAAAAAACCATAGCATGATTGTAATACACATCTATTAGAAAAGCAAACACAACAAACCTGGCTGTGTCAAATGTTAGGAGGTACACACAGCAAAGCCTGTGCCCTCAAACACTGAAGTGAGAATGTGAAATAACATTAGCAACAACTTCAGGAAACTGCTTTGACAGTTTGTTATAATGTTAAGCCTACACTTACCATATAGTATATTAATCTCACTCTTAAGAGTTTGCCCAAGGGAACTGTTTTTAAACTTCTGTTTCTAAAGACATGTAGGCAAATATTCATAGCAGCATTATTCAGAGTTGTGCCTACCTGCAAACAAAACATCCTTCAACTGGTGAAGAAAAGGAATAAATGATGTTAAACTCGTGCTATAAAATACTGTCCAACAATTAAAGATGCTGATAATTCTCACATCTATTATACAAAATTAAAGAAGTCAGACTCAAAAGCTTAGATACTACATGGTTCTATTTGTGCGACATTCTGTAAAAGGAAAATCTGTAAGAACCGAGAGCCGATATGCTAGGGGCTGTATAGGAGGAGAGGGTTTGACTATAAAGGGGTATAATTTGGGGGGGTAATGGGAATTTTGACTATGGCAGCAGTTAGAAAACCGTGTATTGGTCAAAATGCTTACAACTATATATTAGAACTGTGAATTTTACTGTATATAAATTAGGCCTCAGTAAATAGGAGTTCAAAGACAAAATCATGGGACCTTTAGTGGTTCGTAGCATTTATGGATCTTTGTCTAGGAATCTTAGGTGGGTACTATCCAGTTCAGAAAGCCTACTACTTGATCTGATTTTTTCCTTTATGATGAGGTCTGCTTCTAAGAATCCGGAGAAAACTTCAGTTTTAGATCCCCAAAGAGTAAATTATTCAGGTTGTAGAACATGATGTATTGACTGACTGTGGAAATATGGATCCAGGGATCTATGCCTTGCTTCTTAACTGCTTTGTCAGTATTTAATAGTACTTGATAAGCTCCCTTCCACCAAGGTTCAAACCAGTTGGTATTGTTCCGGTAAAGCAGGTCTCTTGACTTAAGCTCATGCAGAGATCTCTGTGGTTTATTTATGGGAAAAGCCACTTGTACCTATTGGGTATATCTGGTATATACCAACTTGGGTATGCTACATTAAACCTTTACAGTAATTAGTCACATCAATCTGTAAAAGAACAGAGTCAAGACAGACACATAGGCCATCTGTTGACCAGCTCATACAGAAATAGGCTATAAATTCCTTTTGGAGTTCACCCATGACTATAAGAATTATTAACAAAGCTTTTGACAATGGCAATTGACATTCCTTAGTTTGTACAAATCTCAGTTTTAATACGCCATTCATTCATTCAATTTATCTGAGAACTAGAATGGTAAGAACACAGAAGCTTCTAGGAGATAGATAAGCATTTTCCATTAATCACTTTTGCATTTAATGGGTAGGGGGTTTGTTTTTAGCTAAAATGAAAACAGCTGCCTTTTGACAGAGTATAGCTTCTAGCCACGGGGGGTGGGGCAGAGGGAGGTGCAGAGGGGAGGTGGGAAACAGTAAGAAGATATCAACAAACAATAGAAGGAAGCAATTGTATAGAAACTGCAAATGGATGGACACTGAGAAATTGATTATTGGGTATTGCTAGTGTTACACTTCAGCCAGTGTTACAAAGTAGACAGGACATGGGCTAGAAAAATTCTCAACAAATTTTAGTGAAATGCGGCATAAGCCAAGGGCACACAATGAGAAATAAAACTTGAGTGTTAAGGAAAAAAGTCCAGGGTGCCTGGGTGGCTCAGTTGGTTAAGCGACTGCTTTCGGCTCAGGTCATGATCCCCGAGTCCCAGGATCGAGTCCTGCATAGGGCTCCCGGCTCCACAGGGAGTCTGTTTCTCCCTCTGACCTTCTTCCCTCTCATGCTCTCTCTCACTCTCTCTAAAATAAAAAATAAAGTCTTAATTAAAAAAGAATAAAAGTCCAGACTTTTGCACAGTGAAGGAAACCATTAATAAAATGAAAAGGCAACTTACTGAATGGGAGAAGATATTCCCAAAGATACATCTCATAAGGGATTAATATCCAAAATATAGAAAGTACTTCTATAACTGAACACCAAAAAAAAAAAAAAAAAAATTAAAAAATTGGGCAGAAGACCTAAATAGACAATTTTCCAAAGATATACAGGTAGCTAATAGGCACATGAAGGATGTTTTACATCACTAATCATCAGGAAAATGTAAATCAAAATCACAATGAGATAGCACCTTACACCTGTCAGAATGACTAAAATGAGAAAGACAAGAAATAACAAATGTTGGCAAGGATGTAGAGAAAATAAGGAACTCACATCCACTATTGGGAGTGTAAAATGTTTCAGCCAATTTGGAAAACAGAATGGAGTTTCCTCAAAAATTTAAAAATAAAAATACCATTCGATTCTGTAACTCCACTACTGGGTATTCACCCAAAGAAAACAAAAACACTAATTCAAGAAGACGTATACATCCTTATGTTTATTGCAACATTATTCAAAATAGCCAAGATATGCACGCAACCCAAGTGTCCACTGACAAATGAATGGATAAATAAGATATGGTATATAAACATAATGGAATATTTGATGATATCTTGCCATTTGCAACTACACAGATAGACCTAGAAGGTATTATGCCAAATAAAATAAGTCAGACAAAGACAAATACTGGGAGCGCCTGGGTGGCTCAGCGGGTTAAAGCCTCCGTCTTCGGCCCAGGTCATGATCCCAGGGTCCTGGGATCAAGCCCCGCATTGGCTCTCTGCTCAGCAGGGAGCCTGCTTCCTCATCTCTCTCTGCCTGCCTCTCTGCCTACTTGTGGTCTCTGTCTGTCAAATAAATAAATAAAATCTCAAAAAAAAAATACTGCATTACTTCACTTATATGTGGAATCTAGATGACAAAAGTATAAATAAACAAAAAGCAGAAATAGACCCATTAATTCAGAGAACAAACTAATGGTTGCCAGAGGGGAGGGGGTCAGGGAGATGGACAAATTGGGTAAAGGGGAGTGGGAGATACAGGCTTTTGGTCATGGAATAAATAAATCATGGGATAAAATGCACAGCAAAAGGAATATCGTCAACAGTATTTAATAGTGTTGTATGACAACAGATGGTGGCTACACTTGTGGTGAGCATACAGAGCATGGGGCAGGGACTTGTCAAGTCACTGTGTCCTCCACCTGGAACTAAGGTAACATTGCATGTCAACTGTACTTCAGATTAAAAAAAATAATAGAGGTCAGCCCTACTAATTATCTGTTTAGTGCATGCGATAAGGGAATTTTAACCAAAACAGTAATTAGTAAGAATGTTACTGAAGTTTCACTCTAGCACTGATTCTCAACTAAGGTGGCAGAGGCAAGTGTAATGAAAAATGTTGAAATGAATAAAACCATGTTTTTGGCTATTACCGTGAAGGAAAAAGATCACATGGCATTTACTGACTTAAAGCCAGTGACACTAGCTGTTTCACCCTGCACAGGACAGAGTTACACACACAAAAAAAATCAGCCAACATGCCATTGTTGACCTTCTGATAAATACTGAAGGAGTGAATAAATACCTTGTATATCATCTTAGGGACCATCTAAAGAACCACAATTAAAGAAAGGACATTGCGGAAGATGTTGGAGAAGGGAACTTTTCTCCAGATCTACAAATCACAACTTAGAGCACAATTTCTATTTTTCTCACTTGAAATGTCTCTCCTGGCTGCTTCAGAAGCAAAACTCATTTAAACATTGTGAAGTAAATAGGCTCAGCCTTTATTGCTAGAATAACAGTGAATATGCTTAAGAGTAACAGTTTTAATTGATACGACTTTTAGAGAAATCAAAGCATGTCTGTGTGTAGGGTGTGTTGAGTGCTTTGGAGGAAGATTTATATTTGTAATTATATTTTCCTTTGCCTAACCTTAAAGCTCTTTTGCATATGCTAGCACACACAGACTAATAAAAAGACGTATTCCAGGAACACTTAGGAGTTAATGAAAGTGAATACAGTATTACACGTTCTGCATGAATAAAGCCCTGAGAAATCCATAAGTACCTGATATTTTATCTGTAACCTTATTTAGTATTTAGCCTTTTACTATACTTAACAGCAGGTCACAAAATCTTTTTTGTAGATAAAAAATATCGATATTTTATAAAGGCTCATACAAATATATGTTTAAACCCCACCATTTAATGATACAAGTTTGTAGAATCTGAATTTATGGTCACTGGTCACCATACATATATTAATGTAACTAAAAAATAAAAGTACGTAAAAAGAATATGAAATTCCAGAATTGGCAAATCTATAGCCAACAAAAAATATACTGGTTTTATCTGGGACTGGGAGTCAGATGGGCAAAGGATGGGGAGAGAATGAATGCTTATGGGTTTCTTTCTGGGGTGAAAATGTCCTAAAATTGTGGTCATGGTCGTGAATATATTAAAAACCACTGAACTTATTCTTTAAATGGTGAAATTTATATTGTATAAAGTATATCTCAATAAAGTTTTGGAGAATTGATTAAATGCTGAACATTGGCATCTAGCAGAGTGATGGGGCCATGGCCCAGGTGCGGTACAACTCTAATGTCCTTTTCATCACTGCTGCTTAGTGGGGATAGGCAGTTCACTTTTACAGCTTTGTGAGCAGCTTTCAGAACCCCCAGTTGAAATGGTGTGCAGCTGAGGAGGGCCACACTCCTCAATAGGACATGGGTCTCCTTGGATTCCCTCCCTCAAACCCAGGGATACCATCCTGGTTGACTACTGAGCCCTGAAATGAAAGTGAGGAGGACCTAACACCTCCAAGGTCCCTTTTCCTCCTGTTCCTGCCCTGTCTTGGCTTTGGCCCATTCATCCCCACTGGGAGACCTCCTGGTGGTCCTATCTTTAGATGGGGGGACAGGAAGAGCTACTTCGTGGTCAAATGGCCTGGTCTCACTCCACTTCCTCTCCATCCTATAGGCCTTTAGTCTTGACCTCTAAAGGCTCAACAGCAGAAAGGTTTTTATAATTTTGAATTTTTGAAGCTTTAAAACAAATGAATGTTTTAGCTCAATTTTTAAAAAGGTGATCATCCATATGGTGGAGATAAACAAAAAGATACCACAAACAAAAATCTTCATACTTTCCTATTAACTTTTTACAGTGAAATTACATACACTTAAATTCTAAGTTTACATAAAAATCATTTTAAGTATATCAATGTGAAACCTGTGAAGTTTCCATGTAAAAAAGGAAAGTTTTTATTTTGTTACAAGCTAGACAAAATAAACCTAAAGGTTATCATGTACAACAGATATTTTTGGGGGAAAAAAGAGTATTTGATATATGGATATAAAAATGAATTAAAAGAACCTGGCATATGGTCAATCTTTGATAAAGGAGGAAAAGAGTATCTTTTCAATAAACAGTGCTAGGAAAACAGGACAGCTACATGTAAAAGAATGAAACTGGAACACTTTCTAATACCATACACAAGAATAAACTCAAAATGGATTAAAGACCTAAATGTGAGACCTGAAACCATAAAAGTCCTAAAAGAGAGCACAGGCAATTCCCTGACATTGGCCATAGCAAAATATTTCTAGAATGTCTCCTAAGTCAAGGGAAATAAAAGTTAAAAAAAAAAGATACTGTGACTATATCAAAATAAAATGTTTTTGCATGACAAAGTAAACAACAGAACAAAAAGACAATCTACTGAATGGGAGAAGACATTTACAAATGATATAGCCAATAAAAGGTTAATCTCCAAAATATATAAAGAACTTCATATATACAAAACTCATCACCAAAAATCCCAAACAATCTGATTTTAAAATGGGCAGAGGACCCTGAACAGACATTTTTCCAAGATACATACAGATGGCAAACAGACACATGAAAAGATGCTCAACATCACTAAGCATCAAGGAAATTCAAATCAAAACTACAATGGATATCACCCCACAACTGTTGGAATGACTAAAATAAAAAACACAAGAAACAACAAGTATTGGTGAAGATCCTGTAGAGAAAAAGAAACCCTTGTGCACTGTTGACAGGAATATAAAGAGATACTGTAGGAAACAGTTTGGAGGTTCCTCAAAAAACTACAACTAAAAATATATGTTCCCATAATCCCACTGTTGAGTATTTACTAAGGGAAAACAAAAACACTAAAAAGATATATTCACCCCTATGTTCATTGTAGTATTGTTTACAGGCCAATATATGGAAGCAACCCAAAGTGTCCACTGAGAGATGAATGGATAAAGAAAATGTATACACAGACACAGAGGAATATTATACAACCATATAAAAGGATGAGATTGTGTAATCTGAGACAACATGGATGGACCTAGACAGTGTTAAGTAAAAAAAAAAGAAAGAGAAAAACAAATGCCTTATGATTCTACTCATAAGTGGAATCCAAAGAATAAAGAAGGAAGGAAGGAAGGAAGGAAGGAAGGAAGGAAGGAAGGAAGGAAGGAAGGAAAGAAAAGAAAAGAAAAGAAAAGAAAAGAAAAGAAAAGAAAAGAAAAGAAAAGAAGAAAAAGAATCAGAACTATAAAACAGGACTGATGTTTGGCAGAAGGGAAGGGTCAGGGGTTTGGATAAAATGCATAAAGGGTAGAGGGAGATATAGACCTCCACTTTATTCCCATGAATAAGTCATGGGAATACAAAGCAGGATATAAGGAATACAGTCAGTGATATTGTATTAACAGTGTAATGGGATAAAAATTGTAGCTACACTTGTGAACACAGCATAAAAAAACTTGTCAAATCACTAAGTTGTACATGTGAAGCTAATATAACAGCATGTATCAACTATATTCAATCTTAGAAAATAAAAAAAATCATGTCTAAATAAATTAATGAAAAAAAAAGTCTGGTAATGAAATGAGGGGAAAAAAAAGAATAAAGAGTCCAGGAAGTACAGAGAAAAAGAGAAAGAAGTCCTCTTACAGTTGATTAAAGGGCTTAATTATAATAAAGTGCAACTGAACTAGAAGAGTACACAAAACTATATAAACTCAGATGAAGAACAAAATATTAAATAATTATGAAAGGTATAAAATGTATGAAATAGAAAAAGTTTACCTAAGAAAGGATCAAAATTCTTAAGTCAATGAACATAAAAAGACTCAAGCTTCAATATATTAAACAATTCTGAATTTCTGTATGATGACATAGAGGAATTTGAAATAAACAGGTAATAATCTGGAAAAAACATTACCACTATATTACAAAAATGAGGGGATAAAGGAGGGATAGCTGCATAAATTCACTAAATATTTTCATTTCTTTAAAAGGTACACTCATTATCTTTACTTACTTTCTGTATATATAAATAGATTCTTAGAAATTTATAGTTTTGAGTTCATTTTTTATTTTACTTTATTCATTTGTGTGTGTGTGTGTGAGAGGGAGAGAGAGAGAGAGAGAGAGGGAGAGAGAGCTCACAAGCAGAGGGAGAGGCAGGTAGAGGGAGAACCAGGCTCCCTCCTGAGCAGGGAGCCTGATGCAGGACTGGATCCCAGGACTTTGGGATCATGACCTGAGCCAAAGGCAGACACTTAAATGACTGAGCCACCCAGGCAGTCCTGAGTTTATTTTTTAAATATCTGCTATGTAAAAAAATGTTAGCCCCGAGGCAGACAGAAATTTTACCTAAAATTTTTAATCCTCGTGTTCTTAAGAAAGGTAACTTGATAGATAATTGAGGTAGGAGGGGTCATAGGCCAAAAAATGAAAGTACAGGGGCGCCTGGGTGGCTCAGTGGGTTAAAGCCTCTGCCTTCGGCTCAGGTCATGATCCCAGGGTCCTGGGATCGAGTCCCACATTGAGCTCTCTGCTCCACAGGGAGCCTGCTTCCCTTCCTCTCTCTCTCTGACTGCCTCTCTGCCTACTTGTGATCTGTCTGTCAAATAAGTAAATAAAATCTTTAAAAAAAAAATGAAAGTACACTAATATATATATAAAACATTGATCTGCAGAAGTAAATAGGATAGTTCAATATAAGACAACTGGATGTAATGTTGTTTATTGTTCTCGTATGTTTTAAGATTTATAATACCCAGTGTGAGTGAGGATGTCAGGAGACTTCTATTCTCATACCCCATTAGAGTATAATTTGGAGGATGCTATTTGGAAAATGATGTCAGATTCTGTCAGAGTTAAAAGCTGTACTTATTTTCTTCCAGCTCTTCTACGTTTAGGAATGTGTCCAGTAGAAATAGTTGTTGCAGATGCCTGGGTGGCTCCGTGAGGTAAGCATCTGCCTTCAGCTCAAGTCCTGATCCCAGGGTGCTGGGATCCAGCCCTGCATCGGGCTCTCTGCTCAGCAGAGAGCCTGCTTCTCCCTCTCCCTCTGCTGCTCCCCTCCTGCTTGTGCCCTCACTAGCTCTATCAAATAAATAAAGTCTTAAAAAAAAAAAAAGACAAAGAAAAAGAAATAGTTGTTGCTAAAAAAAAAAAAAAGAAAGAAAGAAAGAAAGAAAAGAAAAGAAACATTTGTTGCTCATACTAACAGAAAAAAATATACCCAAGATAAGTGTACTTTCTGGAAGAAAGATTTAATACATACTAATTTCTGCCAATTACTAGCTATGTAAACTTGAACAAGCACTTAACCTGTTTATATCCCAGTTTTCTTTTCTGAAAGATGAGTTAATATAAATATTAATGAGAGGAAGCTCTCATATGTTTATATTAATATTAAATAAGTTAATATATGTAAAATATTTCACACTTTTTAGTGTTTTGCAAATCCTATGTAGAGCTAAGCCAGCTTTACCCATAAACATATGGACAACGTGGAGGGAATGATAGAGCAACATGATGGAGGGAAACTGGTCACAAAAGAGCTAATGTACCAGAGGTGACCATGTGCCTCGACCCGCAGTATATTTTGGGATCTTCTCATTACAGAAGTGTAGCTTTTCCTTTAGTAAAATTACCTTTCGGTTTTCATGTTTGTTTATATATGTATGTTTTGCCAGTCAGTGGATACAATTTTAAAAATCAAACTGTTAAACTGTAGCTTCTTCTCAGCAGGAAAACAGAGCTATGGATAAAAGTGAACTTGAATTTTTAACTCCGTGCATTTTAAGTTCTTTATTTTTTTAATAAGACCTTTTTAAATAATATAAAAACAATGAAAAGAATATTATAGAATAACATACTAATTGTACAATTATCCAGAATTTTATAGAATACATCTAATTTTTTTTTTAGAACACATCTAATTTTTATATGAACCATGTAAGTTATAGGCAATGTGTGCGTTTGTTTGTTTTTAACTAATGAGGATGTGGAGAATCAGAGATTAAACTATTTAAAATTATTCTGAGAATATATGTTTTGCACTGAGACATAAGCCTGGGTCACTGAATTTGGGTCTCATCTTCTTTTACTATGCACTAAATTTAAATTTCCTTCCAATTAACCACGTGTTCTTAACTTGGTGTTAAATGTCATTTATGAGGGTCTGTACCTAGTCTCATTTTGTGATAATGTCTTCATTTTCATTATCTAATAATTTATTAGGACATCTTTGTTCAATTTTCATTTCCTACTTGGTACTGTCCTACATCCTAAGAATTCAGACCTAAGTATTAGTATTAGTACTTCTCAAGAGGCTGGGCCTCTGACAGCTCAATAAACTATCAGCCCTAAATTGATAGATGCAATGTTACATATGTCTCTACTAACATTATTATGATTCCAAATGATCCAAGTTTCAAAATTCCTTTAAAAAAAAAACACATAAGATTGAATTGGTAAAAGGAAGAAATGGCATCAATAAGCCTAAACTAAGGAAAATTGCTTAGAACATTTTGAAAACACACATTTCTTTTCCCCTACCATTGAAGCATTCTGCTAACGCTGGACCTTTCTGGAGAACCAACAAATGACATTAGTGCTTCATTTAAAAATCAATATCCATGTTCACTTTATGAATTTCAATGGTTTTTAGGTACAGGTCTCTCAAAAAGCTCATTCCTTAGATGTGCTCTTGAAGATAGTGCTGACAGGTGGAACTGAGCGATCAACACCTACCGACACAATGTCTGATCTTATTTTAAGTATTTAGTTTATTCCTGATATTTTTGTGAGACTATCATTCATATTTCCTTAGTAGGGGTAAAAAGAAATATGTTCAATGAAGTAATAGCATAGATAATTGTTTAAAACTGCTGAGAAGACTTGGACAGGAGTACTTTTTGCACAAATTGATTTCTATATGTTTTTATTTTTTTAAAACTTTACACCTTTGTGGATGTATGTGAAGAAATAGGATAGAAATTCTTAGAAATATATATTAATTTGTTTAGGGCTTGCTATGTACAAAGTGCCTTATAAGAGGTTAATTCCTGGAGGTGAGAAAGAAAACACTCTTTTCTCTTTCATGGGGACTTGCACTGGGAGAGAATTATGTATCCTCATATTATACAAAAGAAGAGAAAGCAGAGAACAAAAAAGTGGTATGTGTTAACCAGAAATTGTTCTGCTATTTCTGATTTTCACTTAGTTCATTCCATACCAGTCACTGTTGTGAAAGTAAGTATTGGCTCATTACATTTGGAACTATTAAGAAAGTTATTAACATTCTATGACATAACGTGGGGAAGTATATTTGAAGCTTTTTAAAATTTGCAGCTTTGGGCCAACATCAGAAGAGTTTACACTTCTCATACTCATCTAAAATCTAAAGAAGGCTTATATGCTTCCACGAGGATCATATTATTAAATTCAGGAAATGATTTCTCCTCAAAGTCACAGCAGTACAATTAGATGAAATGCATAGGAATGTGTTCTGAGACCTCTCAGCCTCACCAGTAATCCAATCACTGAACAGTATGCAAATGACCTAACAGGAATACAAACAAACTACAAGAGCAACTAATTTCCATTTCTATTACTGCTTAATGAGATTGTGCTGTAATTTTAAGGCAGTGGAAACCTCCAGGAAGGGTGTGTTTTTTTTTTCCTTCTTCTTCATTTATTTTTGCTTTATTGCAACTACTTCCACCAATCAGACCGAGTGAGAAATTATTGCCTTATCTGATTCCACGACTACAAAATGTTCCTAAAATAAGTTTTTCTCCTTATGAATGTGTTTTGAAGTTTGCTAACATAAGAATTAAAAGTAAATGTGGCCATAACAATCTTGATTTTCTTCAGTGTACTTGTAAGTGTGATATTTCATAATCTACACTCTATAAGACCTTCTTGTTCTATATCCTATCACTTAGCCTGTCAACCATTTTAATATTAAAATACCTTCCAGAGAAAGGTAATTCCTACTTCCTAGGCATTGAAATCCACTGTGTAGAAAAGTTGTTTCCAGGTTGTTTTAGTTAAGGCTAGTACAGGGCACAATTATGAAAATCACTGAACATTTTAAATGAAAGGACATTTAGAAATTATTTTCCACTCACTGTATTTCTCCTTCATTCTAAAAATAAGATGTTAAAAGTTTAAAATTATCTACCCGGGGGCGCCTGGGTGGCTCAGTGGGTTAAGCCGCTGCCTTCGGCTCAGGTCATGATCTCGGAGTCCTGGGATCGAGCCCCGCATCGGGCTCTCTGCTCTCTCGGGGAGCCTGCTTCCTCCTCTCTCTCTGCCTGCCTCTCTACCTGCTTGTGATCTCTCTGTCAAAAAAATAATAATAAAAATAAAAATAAAAAATAAAATAAAATTATCTACCCAATGGTTCAGAGAGCGGCTGATGGAGCTACCTATCATGTCTCCTGACTTGGAGTTAATTAGGTTTGCATTTCTGTTTTGTTCTCTAACTTCATTCTTCCTTTCCTTGCATTATGACTCCATAGTATTAATAGTTACTAGACTTAAATATTTAATCTCTATAATTTATGCTATATGAATTGTGCTTAGTGCTTTTTCTATTTTTCATCTTTAAAACAGCCAGTGGAATAGGTACAATTATTTACCCCTTTTTATAGATAATACAGTCTGGAATGTTTAAGTGACTTTCCTAAAGTTGTGCAGTAACTGATGTTATCAAGAAAATAAACACATATCTGTATGACTCAAGGCCAAAGGTTTTAAGCACAACTGGAAATTACTCCAGTAATATTCTGTGTGCTTACATTTCTCTCTCTTCTGGATCCAGATATTTCACTTTACTGTAAGGTTCACCCAAAACTAACTTTCAAAAGTACTTTTATTAACTAATTCACCCTAAGGAATGATGAATCATGGTAACAATGTCTTTGGTACCAATGGTAACAATTGTCTTTCTGGGGATATTTGATTTTTATCAAAGGGACAATGTTATAAGCCAAAAATTTAAAATTGTAGTGTTAGAAATTCACCCTTCAGTGACTGGTTATTAAAAAAAAAAAGACTGAGGGTCAAGAGAATCTTTGTTGTGTCCTTGATTTATTGCCTCCTATGGAGTATGATGAAAAGACACTAAGTTTTAGAAATATAGTTTATTTCTAACTCTGACTTCAAACTCATTCATTGGAGGATTTGGGGAAGCTTACTTTATATTTTTGAGTCTCAATTTTCTTTGGAAAAAATTTGGACATAATAATACCCGATGCATAGAATTATTAAATTGTTATTTTATAACCATTTCATTAATTGAATGGGGAGATTAGGGATACTACGAATAACTTAATTTTCAAAATTTAAAGGGATTCCTTTTTACGTAAGTTGTAGATTCTTTGACTAGGAGACAACTAGGTGATCCCTATGGTCTAGTGATGTTGAAATTTTTCCTCCACGGTGATTTGATGATGTAGTGGGACTGTAAGATGGTTAGTGGGTCTGGAATGGCTCTCTCATCTCCATCCACAAATCACTCAATTAATCTCCAATTTTATATTATACATGTATTTCATTCTTACATTAGATTTCACTTTCAGAATGAAACCCATGGAGGGGCAACTGGGTGGCTCAGTGGGTTAAAGCCTCTGCCTTCGGCTCAGGTCATGATGGGATCGAGCCCTGCATCGGGCGCTGTGCTAGGCAGGGAGCCTCCTTCTCTTCCTTACTTTCTGCCTGCCTCTCTGCCTGCCTCTCTGCCTGCTTGTGATCTCTGTCTGTCAAATAAATGAATAAAATCTTAAAAAAAAAAAAAAAGAATGAAACCCATGGCTAAAAATAACTTGAAATTCATTGATTTTTTTAAAAAGATTTTATTTGTTTATTTGACAGAGATCACAAGTAGGCAGAGAGGCAGGCAGAGAGAGAGGAGGAAGCAGGCTCCCCGCAGAGCAGAGAGCCTGATGCGGCCGATCCCAGGACCCTGAGACCAGGACCCGAGCTGAAGGCAGAGGCTTAACCCACTGAGCCACCCAGCTGCCCCTTGAAATTCATTGATTTTGTACAAATCCTTTACAGGTAAGCAAAATACTTAATAATTTTCTATACTCTATAATTATTATTATAGAGTATATTATAATTATACTCTATTGTACAAAATACATGTCTCAACAAAACTGTTCAAATCAGTCTATGTTATTTGTTTTGTAACCATGTTTTTTGTATAAGATATTTTATAAAAACCTATTCTCTTCAATATTGTTTAAAATGTGTTAAGTTCAGTACATGGTTTTGTAAACTCCAAGAAATACATATATCTTTTTTTTCTCACAATAATATATATATTTTTATCTTAAAAAAAAAAAAAACTCTCAAAAATATCTAATAGCCATTCATGATTTTCACTCACACAGCCATTTTAATCTTTCTACCTGAAGTGGCTTACTGTATTTTAATTACTGTTTATTTGAAAAAGAGTAACTTTTTCTTTATAAGCTTTTCATAGTTCTGATTCTAAATACTATATTCACACTCATGATTTAGATTGTTTTTGTCCAAATATATTAACATAATAATTTACATTAAATCCACAGAATCTAACCAATTTCAGTTTTAACTGAGTCAGCATTATACAATATTAATTTGGCTTTTAATAATATACTAAGAACATTATGAAAACTTTAAATCAACTATAGGTTATTCTAATACTACATGAAATATTAATTATAAGTTTGTTATTAAAATATTTAGGTGGAACAATGAAGAATTTTTGTTGTATGACAGAGTATCCATGCTTAGAAATTTTTGTTAGAAAAAGTTATATAGGGGCGCCTGGGTGGCTCTGTAGGTTAAAGCATCTGCCTTCGGCTCAGGTCTCGGTCCTGGGGTCCTGGGATCAAGCCCCACATCGGGCTCTCTGCTCAGCAGGGAGCCTGTGTCCCTTCCTCTCTCTCTGCCTGCATCTCTGCCTGCTTGTGATCTCTGTCAAATAAATAAAATCTTTAAAAAAAGAGTTATATAAAATTCTGATTTTGTGTTTATTGCTATCTTTTCAGTTATGCTTTCATGAAATATACAATATCCTTAGGTAATATATTAACTTTTCCTTATTTTCTTTATATTCTTACATTTTGCTGCATGTAATTTTCTGTGCCTCATAATTTATGTTCAACAGTTATTCTAATATTCATCCATGCTCATTAAGGCAACTGTAGGATTCCCTTATACCACAATGTACATTCACTTGTCAGTGTATACTGGGATTCTGTTCAGTGTTTTACCATAAACAAATAGTGAAATGTTCAGTGCTCATCTGTATGTATTTATACATGTTTGCAGACATGCATGTACAAAATTTTGCTA
This sequence comes from Lutra lutra, assembly GCF_902655055.1. Taxonomy (NCBI): domain Eukaryota; kingdom Metazoa; phylum Chordata; class Mammalia; order Carnivora; family Mustelidae; genus Lutra; species Lutra lutra. The sequence continues at coordinate 27,511,464 of NC_062281.1, forward strand.
GTTATATACCTCGAAATAGAATTGATGGCTCAGAGGATAGACAAATCTCAAACAAAAAAGGTAAATTGTCTTCCAAAGTTCTTATATCAATTTCAATTAACACCAACAGTGCACAAAGGTTTCTGAAGTACTACGTTCTTCCAATCTATCTATGCCTTCATTTTTATCTATCTGGTAGATCATAAAATAATATCTCACTGTGGTTTTCTGCTCCCTTGATTATTATGAGATAGAACATCCTTTCTAATGTTTTGGGGCTATATTTATTTCTTCTATTAAATTTATCTTTGTATCTCTTGATCACTTTATATTAATTTGAACTTTAAAATTTTGTATAGAGAAGTTATATATCCTGGATAGTATTCCTTTGTCAATTAGAAGTGTTATAATTTCTTTGTCTTAGTTTATAAATTTCCCTCCTTATTCTTTAAATTGTTATCATTTGAGGAATACAAGTTAACTTCCATTCCTAATATACAAAGGCATTTTACAATGAGTAGATGCTGACTTTTATCATGCATTTATTCTTATTCTTTATCATGCAATTATTCTTAACATTCTTAAGATGTTTTACATATTTTCTCCCTTTAATCTGTTATACTTTCTGTTTTAGGGTTCTTCTGAGAAGCAGAAGGAGAAAGAGAAAGGTAAATATTTACATATATAACATCTATCTGTCTGGAGAGCTTTTTAAGGAATTGGCTTATCTGACTGTGGAGGATGCACACTGGAGACCCACGGAAAAGCTGATGTTGCAGCTCCAAACCAAGGCAGTCTGCTGGCAAAATTCCCTCTTCCTTGAAAGAGTATTATGGACTTTAATTGATTGGATCAGGGCATACCCAGTTAGGATTACAACATATGAATTTTGAAGGGGTACAATTCAGCCTCAAACACTTCCCATATGTTTCTGGAGTAAACGAAACTAAGTCATATTTATATGAATATTTATATCACATAGTTTATATAAAATGTGTATAGGTATATATATGTGTGTGTGTGAATACGGGGTATAATACGACAGTATAACATTGTAATTGAGAACAAAGAGCCTAATTGCCTGGTTTTGCATCTAAGATCCACCACTTATGACATGTGATTTACAGATTGATAGCTTTTAGAATAAGATTTAGTATATGCTAACTACTCAGAGTATTTTCTAGGAAGTTGATAAGAGTGAGAACGTATTTATAAATTCGTGTATTTGAGATTTTTTGCATTATTTTGTCCACAATATTGATCTGAATGGTAGACAAAATAATGGCCACCCCAAAATGTTCATATCCTAATGCCTGGAGCCTGTAAATATGTTCTGTTATGTGGCAAAGGAGAATTAAGGTAGCAAATACAATTAAGGTTGCTAAGCAGCTGATGTTAAATTAGGGAGATAATACTGGATTATCCAGGTGGACCCAATGTAATCGCAATGGTCCTTAGATGTGGAAGAGGGAGGCAAAAGACCCAGGGTGTTGTGGTATAAGAGGGACTCAACCATATGGTGCTGGCTTTGAAAACGGGAAGGGCAGGTGTGCCGGGAAAGTGTATAACTACTAGAAGCTGAAAAGGAGGAGAACATGGAATTTCCTGTAGAACTTCCTGTAGAGAATAAAGCTCTTGATTTTAGCTCAGTGAGACCTATTTTGGACTTGTGACCTCAAATCTATAAAATAATTAGTTTTCTTTTAAACCACTAAATTTTTGGAACTTATTACAGCAGTCTTAGAAGACCATTGCAGATTTCCAAACTTCAAAGTGGAATGCTCCTATACCAAATACCTGAAAATGTGGAGGTAGCTTTGAAGTCGGCCAGTGAGCAAAGGCTATGTATATTAACGAACAAGGCTGAGACAGCCTTGAACAGGTGAGTAGAAATAAGAATGTTAACCATTCGGCTGGTGAAGACTCAGAGGAAGTGAGGACATGGTAGAGAAAACCTTACTGACATCATGTTTCAGATTATAACTCATAAATACATACCACATCAGTTTTGGCATCATAGAATTGCCATCTAGTTAAGGAAAAATGTGTTCACAGAACTTTCAGGGAGTGGAATAGGTGATGTATGGGTTTACAGGGTAAAAAATAAATGTCAATTTAAGTGCATGTTAGATCATTTTTGCTTCACTGATTAGCACAGTAAGATATCACACCATGTTAGTGCAACAAGAGTTGCCAACCAGTCCTCATCTTGCAGGATGTTACCTATGACCCAAATCCCCTTCTCTAGCTTCTCCATTTTTCTGCTATTCCTTTAACCATAACTAAACTATGTATCTTTCTTTACATTCTTCAGCATAATTACAATAGTTCCTTTAAAATCCTTACCTGCTAATTCCATTGATAATATCAAGCACAACATAGGATGTAGGACTACATTATTTCTGTTCTATTTGCCTGAGACATTAGGACTTTAAGCCTGTACCAAGACCACCTTTGGAGTACCTTGTTGTGTCATGTCTCCCTCAAATTTCCACCAGGCTTTTTAAAGGACACTTTAAAAATATGGACATTTTAACATATTTAAATAATTTTTCACTGATTATAATTGTTTTTTCTTTGCACAGATTCTTTTTTTGGCACATGAAATGTACAGAGGTGTGTCATGACTAATACTGGTATGGACAATCAAAGCAACCATACAAAGTAATAGAAATTTCACATGACTTATGATTTATAATTTTAGCATGGGATAATTTGGATGATATATTTCATAATTTACTTAACTATTTTCACATTCTTTTGGCAGATCTACCATATTTCCTCTATTTAAAAAAATAAATTCTGCCCTTTCCTGGGAGGGCAGGGAGGAAATATGAATTTTGCTATTTCTGTGTTTGATCTCACCCTCTCCTTTAAATAAGCTCTTTCAAAAGGATCTTATTTTAATTACAAGAAAGGTGGCCTTGAGAGCTAGCCTTGATGAAAACAAAACAAGCAAACCCAAAATCCAAAAGTAGCAAATAAACTCAGCAGAAATAAAGCTATTCAGATATCTGTAATCAAAATAACCAAATAACTATTTTCCATTTTCAACATTATTCTTTTTAGGATTTGACACTTTCAGAAGACACATTTTTTTTTTTTCTGGCAAATTTTACCTATTACTTTCTAGAAGATGATCAGAAAAGGTAGATTTTAAAAAAATAAATCAGCAATTGAGAAACATTAAAAAAAGAATTAGAGATATTCATGAAAATGTTTGGGAAAGTACTGAGGCTTTTGCCAGAATTGCACCTGTATTCTAAGCGCATGCACTATTAAGTCCCCATTTTGAAATATTTTAAAATGATCTTTTAAAAGCAGTTAACATTCTCTGTACATAAACATCTTAAAATCTTTTCAGCTCTGACTGAGATAATGAGATAAGCACAGCTGGAATCCTAATATGATTGTGCTTTATGCTTTCATTTTTGTCCACAGTTCATAAATAACTGTATTATCTGTCAATGTTCTGATTACACTTGTGAAAGAAATAATAAGATGTTTTTGGAGTGAAAAAGAAGATATGCATCATCAGTCCTTTAAACACATGATATTTGATATGGTTAATAGCATTATAATATACCAGTGTTGTCTTCTCTCTGTAACAGTGACACTGCTGAAATATGCTCAGTAAAGTGGAGACCATAAATTGTTTTCCCGCAATAGCAATAAAATGCTGACATTAGTCACCTATACTCTTTGGGCAGCCCTCTCGTAACAAGTTCGGCCCACCAGCTATATTTTTTGTTTTATTTTAGGTGTACCACTTGTGGTTTATTTACACCTCTAAAGATAATATCTGAGATCTTAAAGCAGCATTAGGTTATAAAATTAGCTGTGGAACTCTGTTTCCAAATGAAATCTTTCTTTGAGACACACTATGTAAAGCTCATAAAAGTTGAGCTAGAATTACAGATGAGATCAAATTCTCTCTCCCTTCTGCCCCTTCCTAGGTTTTCCCAGAGAACATTCAGCCCAGAACCCTATGAATCACTATTTAAACCCCCCCATAAACTAATGCCTCTTTAAAAAAAAAAAAAAAAAAAAAATTCAAGCATCAAAGGACCAGAATGATATGCTGAAGATTAAGAATTACATTGCTGTCTTAGCCAATATTTTGAGTGATTATTTGTGAGTTATTATGCTGAGCATTTTAGGTGCATTATGCTAGGTTTTCTTTATTCTCATCACATGAAGGTAAGTATTATTTCTGAGCACCATTCTTAATCCATTTTATTAAAATAAAACTGAGACACAGTGGGCCAAAATTTCCCATATATAATGGCTATAGGCCTAATTTAGATTGAGATGATTTTACTCGAAAGGCTACTTATAGAGTGGACATACAGTATTTTCTGTCTGACCTCAATTTCATCATTTCTAGAACTATACATCTTTTCCTACTTAAATCTATGTAATCCTAATGGGGATGAAAGTGAAGATCCACTAATCCATGATAAAAACAAACATTTACCTAGAGTGGCCATTAAAAAGAATTCTGTCTTATAAAATGATTAGTCCAGAGTGAGGTATAGAAGTAGGGCCAGTCTTTTTTTCTGAGATCACTATATATGCAGGAAAGTCTCTCTCACAAATTTTAAGCACCTGTAAACCCAGATCTGCTTGGAAGGTGGGGGGTATTGACAGGTGTCTCTCTCATCATGTGGATATAGTGTACCATGAATTTTTCAGTCATGAGAAAAAACATTTTTTTAATTTTTTTTTTCATATGAAGTAATTCAGGTTGGCTTTTTATTTCTTCTATTTGGTCCTAATCACTACAAAATGGCTCTCCTCTTTCTCTTTTACTTTTTAGATTGAATTAGCCCCAAACATATGTAATAAAGAAAAATATATTTGTCAAGCATAATACTACTGAGGATACAGAAATGTGTAAGACATGACTTTATTCGAAGAAGTGGTTGAGACAGACATAAAAAATACACTGCAATGCAAAGGGATACAATATAACTGAGTTGTGCTTCAAATATCAAATTTTCCACAGGACAAGGAGATGTACTGAATCTTAGGGTAGTCATGAAAAGAGGGTTAGTGAGGGAACTTTTCAAACTGAGGGAATTTGATATGCAAATTTCAGAGTCAAAAGAAAACATAAACGTCCTGGAAGAATTGAGGCATTCTTTGAAAGAATCCATATTACAAAAGAATGGAAAGAATACAGTCAACACTAATCAGTGTTCAGTGTAATGTTAGGTATTATTTTACATATTTTATTTAAGATATATTTTGAGTTTGGGGGGAAAGGTAGACTGTAGTTGTTATGAATGGGTAGTACCCCCTCTAGTAAAATGTAAGCTCATGTACAGGAAATAAATATTCTCTGTAACTGGTGTTTAGAATTCTATCTTGGTTAATTGAGTCTCCAGTCCATAACCTCTTTTAATATGTATTTTCTACATTCTAATTATTTTTTTCTCCGTGTTAACATTTCATAGTATAATTTCACAACTACATACTGGCACTGGTAATTGCTGATTTTCTCCAATCTGATGAAACATAGGGGCAACATGAGGAAAAAAGATAATATTTTTATGACATATTTTTGACTCTGAGTAAACATTAAGTATAGGCAGGTAGTAATATAGAGCAGCTGTTTCATGCCATTTAATCAGTCACTAGTCATAAAGATCCAACAATTAAAAGAAATTGATTTTGCACTTCTCTAATTGAGAACCTTTTTTGATTCCACATACACTTACACAAATTAATAAAGCCTGATTTCTTTAACACTGTATTTCAGTATCCTGACAATCTAAACAGTTACCAATCTCACTTCCTTCCATTTTATTGTCTCAATTTTCCCATTATGCTCAAACTCTCTCTTTTTCATTTACCACCACGGATAGTACTCTCTCCTTCAGGACACCTGAACTTCTTCACTCACCCTTTCCATCCTGAGGAAACTCTTCATTCTTTTTTTTTTTTTTTTTTTAGATTTATTTATTTGAGGAGAGAGAGAAAGAGAGCAGAGGTGCGCGGCAGGGGGCAGGGCAAAGGGAAAGAATCTCAAGCAGATTTGCTGCTGAGCATGGAGCCCATGCAGTCCTGGCTCCATCTCAGGACCCTAAGATTATGACCTGAGCCAAAATCAAGAGTCCAATGCTTAATGGACTGAGCAACCCAGGTGCTCCCAAAACGCTTTATTTTTAATGGTACAGCTCAACAGCCATTTCTTTAAATACTTTATTTTTTAGATTTATTTTTGAACACCTTATTTGCTACTACCACCACTGTTTAGCTAAAGACCTGGAAGAAAGCAGAAGGGAAAAAAAAAAAGAGAGAGAGAGAGAGAGAAAGAACCAATCACAAAATAGTCTAACGACAATGTAGAGGAATGGCCTGTATTTTCATGTAATTATAGTTGGGTACCTTGTAGTTGGGTATTTGGGATCTACTACTCCCTTTTCTAACTAGTCTTCATTTATTCATCTAACAGTTAGGTTCTAGGCATTGTGCTACAGTAAAAATTATAGCATTCTTCCCGTCAGGCCCTATAGTTTTATTAGGAAAATGATATAATTACACATTATCAACAGAATGTGATAATTGCTATAATAGAATAACCTATGGAGGGTTCTGGAAATAGGAAGGAACATTTAGTTTCCAATAAGAAATACTATTTTAGCTTTTTTTTTTTTAATTTTCCTCTCAGTTTTGCAGATAAATCATGTTCCCTGTTTTTAAAAAAATCAGAAATAAATCAGAGTATCTTATAATTTATAATGTAATTTCTCATCCATGTTAACTGAAATCACCACAGTTCCTTGAACATACTGAAGTATTAAAGTATTTTATAATATTTTATATAATGCCCCTTTACATGGTCACTTACAAATGGACTAAGCAAAATCACAAATCAACCAAACCAATTGTACGCCCAAATGGACACATACCCTATAAGCCCTTCACCCTCATCTTCTGCTACACGCAAATGGTTCCTCAGTTACTTATGCAATGAAGCTCATATATATAGTCTATCAATGTCAGGGCTGTATTTTAATTAACATAAATATTTTACTATTAATCATTTTTCCCAGTGATCTGTTTTTTCATTAAAATAGTCATGTTCATTAATCATAACTATAATCTATAGTTTTCTTAAAATATTTATCTATCTTCTATAAAATCTACCTTTCTTATCTTATAACTCACAATTATACAAAGGAAAACCTATGAGACAAACTTGAAACATCTAGTTCCTTTAAATTTTGTCTCAGTATTAACAATGTCCTTGGGTCTATCCATCATTATAATGGATTTTGTCATAACATGATTAAGTGAAGAAGTAATTTGCACTGTTTTGAAAATGGCTTTGGTTATGAAGGTATCATGCTTCCATTTGGTTCCTTTAGCCAGGGTTTTGCTATTATAGAGCACACTAATACACAACACTAAAAGGTATGGAGGGCCAGGTTGTCACAAAGCACCATGAAAAAATTAAATGCTTACTCTCCAGTTTCTATTGGTTGTTTTAGGCACCCTTTATGTTTTGGAAAATATTTCTATAGATTGCTTCTTGAGGAGACAAATTCGTTTTGATAGGACAAACATAAACTGATATAGGCATGTATATTCCAATTATGGTTCTTCAGTTTGGATTTATGCATATGTGTGGGCACAGAGACTTGGGTAATATCAACCCTTTCATTCACATATTGAATATTCACTAAATGCTAGGAACTGTGTTATTGCTAAACAAAGCACATGGATAGAGCTTAGAACATAATGGGGATGCTGTTTTAAAGTACCACAAAAAAACTTAACAAATGATTACAAATGCAATTACATCCTCTCAAAGAAAGAACTGCATGAACAAAGAGGAGAGAACTACTTTAGATGACCTCTTCAGCTAGGACTTCTGTAAGGCAGTATCTCTTCTCTACTGAGGCTTGGAGAGCCACAAAAATGAGGCAATAAAACCAGAGGAAAGAGATTCTTGTTAGAGTGAAGAAATAGCACTTGAAAAGGCCTTGGTTTGGGAAAATAAATGATGTGTTCAAAAAAATCTGAACAAGGAAAACAATTAGATTATTTATTCTAAAAAGAGTAAAGCTCAATACTTCAGCATTATTATGTATATCATGTGGAAAGTATTCAGTGAAATAGATATTGACTCACCTGTTCTGTGCAATTGATTTAAGACCAATATGAGGCAATGATCCACTGCAACCCAGATTAGGGGAAATGTCATGGATCCAAAGATTATATTTTCAAGTTATGGACAATAAAAAGCCCTCTTCCAATGAACGTCATTTAATCACTTATCATTACATTGATAGGGTATTGTTTGAAATGCAGAAATGCTTTATGCAAGCATTGTGTATCTCATGGAAGAGTTTGCTTTCTTTTCACATCCCCCAAAATGAAGTCAGACTTTGATAATGACTTCAAACACAAGGACATTCATGTGGAGAGGGAAACAATACTTAGAAATGCTAAAAGTTCACTCAATAGCGTATGTCATTCTTATGCTGTCTGCATATGTTATCCTGCCTGCAATATTGTTTATTAAGTCAATAAAATATTTTTAATAGTGATGTTGTTGAGAAATAATTCCTGCTTCTTCTCTCAGTAAAATGTAGATGTTTTTCACTTTATGGGTCATAATAATAATTGAAAGTTTTTCAGTTAAAATACAAAGTGGTAAAATATATAATAAATCTGTGAGCAAATTTATGTTGCAGAATTTGTAATAATAACAATTATATTTGCTTCCAGCAGACAGACTGGCCTTCTGGCTGTCACGTCTTCACTTATTAGGCAGATTCCTCAAAGTCCTTGCAAGAAGTGCAACGCCCCTCAGGGTCTGTCACTACCCCATGCCTCTCATATCTTTTCTACCAATTCCTGCTCACCGTGCTCTGCATAGGCTGGTCTTCTGGTTGTATTTGGACTCTAGCTGTGCTCCCACCTCAGGTCCTTCACCCTGTGACTTCCGTGTACTCAATTCATGTCCCACATTTCCACGTGGCTCATTCTCTCAACCTCCATGTTTACTCTTGAATGACATCTGCTCACGGAATCCCTCCTTGAGTTGCCTGGATAAATGAGCAGCCTCCACTCCCGTATTACTGAACCCTTGCCACATACTATTTTTCTTATTTTGCCTTACTTTTCCCCATAATGCTTTTCACCTGACATGTATGTCTCTACTGTGCTCCATCAAATAGGAACTGGGCGTGATTCCTTGCTTTATCCCAATGTCAAGAAAAATTTAATGAATCTAAAAGGTATCTAACAGAGAATGACATGTGTGTCTAATCAATTAATTTGGGACCTTATTTGAGGTTTCTTTGGCCCATTTTAAGTAAAATATAATTTCTGGGAACATTTCAGTTTACAATATTCACAAAAAAGATCACAGATTAAAGGAAATTCTCTAGTTTTTAATTGAGTAATATTATTAGAGATTTCTTTTGAAATATGGATACAAATATATTATTAGGTTTAATTCATATGATTTTTTAAATCATTTTATTTTTATTTATTTTCAGCATAACAGTATTCATTGTTTTTGTACCACACCCAGTGCTCCATGCAATCTGTGCCCTCTCTAATACCCACCACCTGGTTCCCCCAACCTCCCACCCCCCCACCTCTTCAAACCCTTCAGATTGTTTTTCAGAGTCCATTACTCTTTTAATTTACTTCATAAAATTAAGAAATCAGAGGACTGAATTTGTCATTGAAGAAGAATTAGAGTAGAATTATTGATTTAATAGGCTAGTATTTGAGCACTGTATTGAGATAAGGGCCACCACTCTTTCCCGGTCTTTTCCAGGCTTATTGGCTGGACTCTGGCCTACCACTTTGCTCCCTCAGTAAAAGAAGAAATGGAGGATACCTTATAACCAGGGCCAGGAATAAAAAACGCCTTCCCACCAACACTGGAGTCCTACATGGAATTGAAGCCAAACATCCCCTTTTTTTCTTCTTTCATGTTTCCTGTTGCTTGCTTTTACTAATATAATTCAGGCACTGTAGCTCCTAAATCCATGTTTATCCTCTATATTAATATCATAGGTCTAAAGAGCAAAGCGTAAAATTCAAGTTGATTAATAACATTCATTTGCCATATGAGCCAATACTTGGATGAGCAGTCCACAACCAGATAACACTGAGAAGCAGCGCTGGACAGCAAGTTCCAGGGCTGTAATTAAAGAGGATATCCTCCCACAAGGGTGTGACGGACTATGATTCTAGACCATTTCCTACGGAAAAAGATTCAGAAGGAGTAAATAAGAAGGTAAGCTGTTAAAACCACTGAACAACCAACACAATAAAATTGTAGAACAGTAATTATGGCCTTAGAACAAGGCAGAGGCTGAGTTATTGGGACCATGTTTTCTGTCTCAAGTATATGCCAGATATGTAATCCATGGATATTGCCTGTTTCTTATCTTTATTTTGTATCTAAACGCATAGTAGGATCTTAGTTAATATTTGGGAAGGAAGTGCCATCATTTCAGATATATTCACTGAACCTCACTGTGACATATTTTTTTTTTTCTTTTTATAGTCTACACACAATCCAGGAACATACACAGCATGTATCATGCAATTAGTTACATTTTCTGGCTTGATACATTTTATAAATGTGATTGCCACCACTCTACCCACCACTACCACCACTGGATTCCTTTTTGTTATTCTTATCATCTTCTTAATAATTGAATACAGTGAACGAGCAAGAGGGAGCTTAAAAATGGCATTTTTTTTTCCAAAGGAAGAGAGGCTGGAAGAGGAGGATTTAAATATAATTGAGTCATAGGCATGCCCTTGCTTTTTGTTTAATAATCCTCTGACATATGACTTGTATGAAACAAAATTACTCATGCTGTACTGAAATGGGCTTATAGCTATGGAGAGAGCAAATGTGTCTGTAGATACTGTAATAATTTTAGAAGTAAAGGAGTTAATGACTAAAGAAGATGTTTGGTTTTCATTTGTATCATAAGGAAATTTCAGGGCCCTTAAAAATTGTGACTGATCATTTGGGCCATTTAAAATTGCATGGACTTTTAGATTTAAAAAAAAAATAGAAGGAATAAGATATTGGGGCAAATTTTTATGGGTTGCTTGCTATTTTAATAATCTGTTAAACATAATTTAGAATTAAGTGTTTTCACTGTGTGACCAGAGTTCTCTCCCTTCAATGTAGATATGGGCAGTGACAGGGTAGTTATCTTTAGGAAAACTAGTCCCTGATGAACATTTCACACATACACAATAATATTGAAAAACTACTGAATAACATTTGATATAAAGTAACTCTAGTTTTCCAGGTGTGAAATAAAAGAGAAAAATAAATGTTGATACCAGGGAAAACTATATCATGATGCTTATGTAAAAGTACTAACTTTTCTAACACACACATCTAAAAGTATATGCCAAGTAATATGCTGAAAGCCAGTGATGCTGGCCTGCATTAGATTAATGCCCCTCCCACCCCATACATAAAAAGAAAAATGCATAATTTTATTTTTTAAAATTTATAGTTCTACCAATAAGGAAATCTAGTGGGATATTTTAATTCTCAGTTATATGAACTTAGTAGTTTTAATTTTTGAAAATTTGTTTGAACAAACATATAATGGATTTCAGAAAACTGCATCTGGATTTTATAGAATGAGATTTCCTGGTTTTACTAGTTTTTGTGATGTGAGAGCCAATGGACACCTGATGTGACACACTCTGCAGCTCCAGGGTTCTAATTTCATTCCCTCCCTGGAAGCTAGAGGTGAGAGAATCTCGTAAGATAATTCTAAGCTTTAATTTAAATTTCCTTTCTATTTTCTTTGTCTCACTCTAATTTATAAAAGCAAGTCAATAGGATACTCTACATAGAAAACCCAAAAGACCCCACCAAAAAATTGCTAGAACTGATACACAAATTCAGTAATGTTGCAAGACAATATATAGAAACTTGTTGCATTTCTATACACCAATAATGAAGCAGCAGAAAGATAAATCAAGGAATCAATCCCATTTACAACTGCACGAAAACCCATAATACGCCTAGGAATAAACCTAACCAAAGAGGTAAAAGATCTCTATCCTGAAAACTACAGAACACTTATGAAAGAAATTGAAGATGATTGGAAAAACAAATACTGTTAAAATGTCTATTCTACCCAAAGAAATCTACAGATCTACAATCCCTCTCACAATGCCACCAGCATTTTTCACACAGCTAGAACAAACATTCCTAAAATATGTGTGGAACCACAAAAGACTCCCAAATAACCAAAGCAATCTAGAAAAAGAAAAACAAAGTGGGAGGCAATAAATTCTGGACTTCAAGCTCTATTACAAAGTTGTAGTTATCAAGACAGTATAGTAGTGGCACAAAAACAGACACATAGATCAATGGATCAGGGTAGAAAACCCAGAAATGGACCCACATCTACATGGTCAACTAATCTTCAACAAAGCAGGAAAAAATATCTAATGGGAAAAAGGCAGTCTTGTGAACAAATGGTGTTGGGAAGAGTGACAGCAACATGCAGAAGAATGAAACTGGACCACTTTCTTATACCATACACAAAAACAAACTCAAAATGGATGAGAGACCTAAACATGAGACAGAAAACCATCAAAATCCTAGAGGAGAACATAGGCAACAACCTCTTCGACATCGACTATAGCAACTTCTTACTAGACAATTGCTGGAAACAAGGTAAACAAAAGCAAAAATTAGTGGGACTTAAAATTAAAAGTTTCTTCATAGTGAAGGAAACAATCAACAAAACAAAGTCTCTGGAATGGGAGAAAGTATTTGCAAACAACATATCTGATAAAGGGTTAGTATCTAAAATAAAGAACTTACCAAACCCAACATCCAAAAAAGAAATAATCCAGTTGAGAAATGGACAAAAGCCATGAATAGACATTTTTCCATAGAAGACATACAGATGGCTACCAGACACATGAAAAGCATGTTCAATATTAATCATCATTAGGGAAATACAAATCAAAACTACAATGAGATATCCCCTCACATGTCAGAATGGCTAAAATTAAGAACTCAGGAAACAACAGATGTTGGCAAGGATGTAGAGATAGGGGAACCCTCTCACAATGTTGGTGGGAATGCAAACTTTGGTGTAGCCACTCCAGAAAATAGTATGGAGGTTACTCACAAAGTTAAAAATAGAACTAACCTGGGGCACCTGAGTGGCTCAGTTGGTTAAGTGTCTGCCTTCAGCTTAGGTCATGACCTTAGAGTCCTGGGATTAAGCCCAACATCGGGCTCTCTGGCCAGCAGGGAGTCTGCTTCTCCCTCTCACTCTCCTTCTGTGCATACACACTCTCTCTCAAGTAAACAAATAGTCTTTAAAAACAAAATAGAACTAACCGATTATCCAGCAATTATACTACTAGGTATTTACCAAAAAGATACAAAAATCTGATTTGAAGGAATGCATGCATCTTGATGTTTATAGCAGCATTATCAACAATAGCCAATTTATGGATAGATCCCAAATGTCCATCAACTGATGAATTGATAAAGAAGTGGTATACACACACACACACACATACACACAATATGGAATATTACCCATAAAAAGAATGAAATCTTACTATTTGCAATGACGTGGATGGAGCTAGAGGATATTATGCTAATTGAAATAAGTCCATTAGAGAAAGACAAATGCCTTATGATTTCATTTATATATGGAATTTAAGAAACAAAACAGATGGATATGGGGGGTGGGGGAAGACAGGTAAGCCATAAAATTGACTCCTAACTATAGAGAACAAACTGAGGGTTGCTGGAGGGGAGGTGGGCTGGAGGATGGATTAAATGGGTAATGGGTATTAAGGAGGGCACTTGTGATGAGCACTGGTTGTTATATGTAAGTGATGAGTCACTACATTCTACTCCTGAAACTAATATTACACTGTATGTTAACTGGAATTTAAATACAAAATTAAAGTGAAAAATAAATAAAACAAAATGCTGCTTTTCACACACACACACACACACACACACACTCACAAAGCAAGTCAATAATTATCCAAGTACTTAAAAAACAAAACAGCTGGTATTAATGTCTGAACAAAATAACTTGAATTACTGTCTGCGTATAATTGACAAATAGGATTTTACAAACTTTTAGGATTGTTTTATGTAGTTGACAGATTTTATCCTATTGGTTAAAATGACTGGACTATCATATTTCACATATATGCACACATACATGTAAAACTTAAGAGTTATTTTTTCCAAACCTTCTTTATGTAAATGGGAAGCTTACTTCCATAAATGGTATATCTATCCAATTTGTATCTCTATCCCATTTCTTGAAGACACAAATATAAACAAGAGGGCAAACATCTTAAATCCTCAAATTCTCTCTTCTTCCACAGTTGATCTCATTAGTTTGCCCTGTGATAACTACCCACAAAGTTGCAAATCCTCTTGCTTTTCTCTAGTTCAACTGTAAACCTACTAATCCAAGCTGGCTCTACTTCTCTGCTCTAAATATGTAATAGCTTCCATATTAGACTTCCTACTTACACATTTTCTCTACACAGAATATAACATGGGGCACCTGGGTGGCTCAGTCAGTGAAGCATACTTCAGCTCAGGTCATGATCGTGGGGTCCTGGGATCGAGTCCCACATCGGGCTCCCTGCTTGATGAGGAGTCTGCTTCTCTCTCTGTCCCTTCCCCTTGCTCAAGTTCTCTTTCTCAAATAAATCAATAAAATCTTTAAAAAAAAAATAACAGATTCCTGATCTGTACAGGAATAAAGAGTTCATTTGGGGCCCCTAGACACTATTCTAGACACTGTAATGTTTTAATCAGGAAGTGAATGTAACAAGCCATCAAAAAAAAAAAAACAGTTATGGCAACACGGAGAAATGGAAATAGTTTGGGTTCTTGAGATTATTGTTAAGTCTTAGAATAAAGCAACTCTAAAATTACTATATTGTTTCCACTTCTATGGGAGGTGTCCGCTTTTTTTCTTTCCGTTTAAAGCATGTACTGGCAACAATATTCTTGCTCTTCTAAGCTCTTCTAAGCATTACAGAAAACAATTCTATTAGCTCCTTAAAAGAAGAGATCTTATAGCTTGAAATCACTTAATAATTATTTATTGAGCTCCTACTAGGGGCCAAGAAATTTTAATTGCTGGGGATGCAGTGGAGAACAAAACAAAACAGAGAATCTTGTTCTCATGGAGTTTATTTTCTAATGGGATGTATATGCAAACATAATAAATAATTAAAATATATTGCACAGGGACAAGCAACAAAGAAGAAAAAACTTCTTTTTGTGTGTGAGGAAAGGCTTAGGAAATGCTGAATGTCCATTGGAGTTTTGGATAGAGTAGCAGGAAAAAGAAACACACACACACTAAGGAGTTATTTTTTTTAAATACTTAAAGGAAACGAAAGAGTTAGTGGATGTAGATTAAAAGCAAGAGAACTGCGACTCTGAACATTTAAATCAGGAGCATAACCGATGGAGTTCCACGTGCCACAAGGGGCCATTAATGTTGGAGCTAAGAAGAAAAAGAGTAAAGCCATAAGGTAAAGAGGAGACAGATTCATATATAGCTCTATAAACCTTCCTGAGGACTTTGGCCTTTACTTTTGAGTGTACTGGGAAACCAATGGACGTTGTTCATTAGAATAGAGATATGATCTCACTTTATTTTAACAGGAACACTGGATGCACTTTTATGAATGGCTAGGGTAAATGATCTGGGGACAGTGAGAAAGAAATGGCCTAGTTAAGAGCTACCATAATAATCCAAAAGACACACACACATCTTGGTGAGGATGTTGTAAGGCTGGCAAGAAGGGATCAAATTCTGAATAAAATTTAAAAGTGTAGCCAACAAGTATTGGCATTCTATTAAAGTTTATACATAGTTTTTAAATAACATACTTCCTAGGCAGAGACGCTAATTATGAATCTGCCCATTTTTTTTGTTATCTCTTTCCTCTTGATTATATCACTCTAAACTACAGACCTATAATGAGGCTTTCATGAGAGGTATGATTCTATCCCACAACTCCCTCTATCCCTACTTATTAAGAATGGAGGCTGTATTTTGTCAAATGCTTTTTCTGCATCTGTTGAGAGGATCATATGGTTTTTATCCTTTCTTTTATTAAGAAGATGTGAGACATAGGTAGGTAGGTAGGCAGGCAAATTGATAGATAGGTATATAATAGAATATTACCCAGCCATCAAAAAGAATGAAAAAATTGCCATTTACAGTGACAGGGATGGAGTTAGAGTGTATTGTGCTAAGTAAAACAGTCAGAGAAAGAAAAATACCATATGATCAATCTTATGTGGAGTTTAAGAAGCACAAGAACATAGGGGAAGGGGGTAAAAAAGGAGAGGGAGCAAACTATAAGAGACTTTTAACTTTAGAGAATAAACTGAGGGTAGCTGGAGGGAGGTGAGCTAGGGATGAGCTACATGAGTGATGGGTATATTAAGGGTATATTCATGGGTATATTATTGTGATGAGCTTTGGGCATTATATGTAGTGATGAATCACTAAATTCTACTGCTGAAACCAATTCTAGTTATGTTAACTAGAATTTAAGGAAAAAGTTGAAACCAAAAAGTAATAATAGGCTCCTGGGTGGCTCAGTGGGTTAAAGCCTCTCTGCCTTCAGTTCAGGTCATGATCCCAGGGTCCTGGGATCGAGCCCTGCATCAGGCTCTCTGCTCAGCAGGGAGCCTGCTCTCTTTGCCTGCCTCTCTGCCTACTTGTGATCTCTGTCAAATAAATAAATAAAATCTTTAAAAATAATAATAACAATAATAAAGTAATAATATAAATAAATAGTAAAGAACTTGCATAGAGGTGTCTCCAAAGAAGATATAAAAATGTGTAATAACCAAGTATAAAGATATCCAACATCCTTAATCTTTGGGGAAATGCAAATCAAAACCACAATTAGATACTATCTCACACCCATAAGGATGACCACTCTCAAAAACACAGAAAAGAATAAATTGATGAGGATGCAAGAAATCGAAACCTGCATGCCCTCTAGGTGGGTATGTAAAGAGGTGTAGCCAATATGGACAATGGTGTGAAGAGTCCTCAGAAAATTAAAAATGATTTGCTGTATGATCCAGGAATCTCCTTTCTGGGTATATATCTCAAAGTACTCAAAGCAGAATCTTGAAAAGATATCCGCATAGTTAATGTTTATCACAGCATTTTTCCCAATATCTGAGTGACAGAAGCAACCCAAATATCCATCAACAAATTAATGATACAGAAAATGTGGTATACATACATACAAGAAAATTATATAGCCTTTAAAAAGGAGGAAATTCTATCACAGGTTACAACATGGATGACAGGAGGACATTATCCTAAGTGAAATATACCAGTCACAAAAGGACAAATACTCTTTGATTCCACTTATATTCTAAAACTTTTAGTATCAGTTTTAGAAGATCTGCCTATTTTTAGTTTCTGTTTTGTCTAGTAATTTTAGCCTCCTGAGACCCAAATCAAAACTTGCTATTTTAGATATTCTGGAAGTACAGTCCAAAAAATATATTTTGTATAGGCATCGCTGTTGATTGCATACACATATGGTAAAATTTGTTTTCTTTGGGAAGAATACATTAATTTTATTTAAAATTACTACTTAAAGACACCATTGTATTTCATACATTTACTTTAAAGTTAAACTTTGTATGTGCCTACTCTAAATTTTGCATTCTCTTAAGATGCAGTGTTGAATGGCAGACCAGGATAGCACTATATTTCACAGAGTTCATTAACTTTCTAAACTCAATATAAAATATTGAGTGAATATAAGTGTTCCCTTTGGGGAGAAATATGTAACCTTCATGAGATTCTCAACCAGACTGGTGATGAAGGGAAAAACATTTTCACGACCACTAATTTATGAGGTGTTTTTTTTTTTTCCCCCAAAACCAATAATTTCCCTTTATCTAAACCATCCAACTGATAGACAATCAATTGTAATCAGGTTTGGAAGTTTACAGTACTATAAATAATACAAGCTGACACTTTTGGTTGATACTATGTAATTTTTAAGTCAAATGTACATGTCCTTTATATTGTTCAAATTAATCAAAATATGATTACTGTGACATTCAGTCTCTTTATTCCAATTTTCATACTTTGCCTTTTTCAAAATGCAGTATTTGCCGCTGCAAATATTTACAATCCTATGTAAAAACATGTACATTAACATAGAACTGGAAGGAATTAAGGAAGGTCGCAAAGACCATTCTAGGATTGATAAAGATTATTAAAAGTTCATTTAGGGGCACCTGGGTGGCTCAGTGGGTTAAGCCTCTGCCTTCGGCTCGGGTCATGATCTCAGAGTTCTGGGATCGAGCCCCGCATCGGGCTCTCTGCTCAGCAGTGAGCCTGCTTCCTCCTCTCTCTGCCTGCCTCTCTGCCTACTTGTGATCTCTCTCTCTATCAAATAATAAAAAAAAAAAAAAGTTCATTTAAAGAGGAAACAGAAGAGTTGAAGAATGAAAATAGTCTCTATGTTCTCTGAGAAGAAAGGAGATGGTACAAATCTGGGTCTTTCTCTATGCTGTTGACTCTTGCTTTTATACCTCCTACTGTCATTTGCAGAGTATCTGCCCCTGAAATAGGAAATCCATGATGGATGATGTTGATAGCACTGAACACACAAGTGGATTTTTAACCTACAGTGAGTATTCAAATAAAAAACAGATGGCAACTTCTAAGAAACTAAGTACATTCCTCTGGAGGTAAAGTGGAATGTTAAAGCATTTTAACATCGCACTGGAGCAGATAATTAGGGTAATTATGACTCTTCAAAGATACAAGGAATGAGGTCTAAGCCAACTTCCTTCTTCACTACAAATTGTAAAGATTATAAAATTCTAAGGGGAACTTGGGCAAAGTAATCATGTTATAAAATTCAGTAATATTTATAATGGTGACATGTGAGAATGAATAGTTTGTCTATTTCAATATTATGCTCAAATATGAATTATATAATTAAGAAAGCAAAATCAGGTCACCTCTACTTTACATCAAAACTGATTAAGTTGCAAAAAAATATGAAAAGTTGTCAAGCTAGTTTAGAGACACAAAGGAACAAGTGTGCATACATTCACTCCATACACACACACACACACACACACCACATACACACATATATATCAAATAATCAGAACTAAGTGATTTGATTTGATTTTAGAATATTTTCAGCTATACTAGTGTGTCACAGCTGCATGAATAATCTCAGTAATATTCTGAGTGATTTTTATTTTTACCTATTTTAATTATGTCTCCAAATAAGCAATTTGTTTTTTAAAGTACCATATTGTAAAGCAATGATAATGACTTAATGAAAGCAATATATATAACTTGTATAAAACACTTTTGAAACAAAATAGATAGTAATGTGCAAAAACAGATACATCCCTCATCCTATTCTTTCTAACTTCTACATATTATTCAACCCTTCTCATCCTTTTATTACATATTACACTCTTAGTTTGGGCCCTACCAGTTCTCTTGGACCCTTTCAAAAGTATCAATATTGACTCTGTGTATCTATTCTCTATCTTTCAGAACTACTTTTATTGTATGTATCTAGGATCTTTAATAGCCTTTGGAAACTAAGCACCATACTGTGCTGCTCTACCTAGGGTAAAAGAAAAGAAAAGAAAAATCAAAGTTGAGAACACTGCCAAGTTATAATTTACTTATTAAGTCACTGCATTTTACATCAATACATAAGCAGTCATTGATGTTTGAAGATAACAGAGTTCACTAAAGGGCACAGGAGGTATTTATGGCAAAATAACCAGAGTACTTAACTCAATTTGATTTGAAAATGTATTATGTATTCTTAACAGGCATATTGCTTGTTGAATCTAAGAGAATTTCCTGAGTATTTCCTTGCTTTACTGTAGATCTTGAGGCTTACTCATTGGCTTGTCACAGAAGTCAATTTTCAGAAGACAGATATTACCAATATAACTGATTTTCATATATGTCCCTGCACTGTATCATAATTAGGTCTTAGAGCAATACCTAGATTGTGAATCACTTGCCTTCTGACTAAATACACTGGATTTATTTAGTTGTCTTTTCAGACCCCTGTAACAATGTAGTAAAGAGCAGACTAACCGCCCTTTCATTCTCATCCTCATCAGTCACAAATCAAATCACTTCTTCCTGTTGGTGCTACCACAAATTATCACATACTTAGTGATGTAACGTATATTTCTTCCCTGATAGTTCTAGATGTCAGAAGTCTGAAATTAGTCTTACAGGGTTAAGATTAAGGTGTTGGAAGGGATGGTTGTTTATGAGATTCCCAGGAAAGAAGCTTTTCCCTGCTGGCTCCAGACTCAAGAGGGGGCAGACCTTCCTTGGCTTTGTGACCACGCTCCTCCAAAACCTTCCATCATCACGTTATGTTGTCCTGACTATGACCTTTCTCTTATTAAGGGTCCTTGTGCTTACATCAGGTCCACCCAGATAATATAGTGTAATTTCCCCATTTCAAAAAATAGTTGATCCTTCATCTGTTCTGAGTCTATTTTTATATAGGGTGTAAGAAAGTGGTCCAGTTTCATTCTTTGGCATGTGGCTGTCTTATTTTCCCAACACCATTTGTTAAAGAGACTGTCTTTTTTCCACCGGATATTCTTTCCTGCTTTGTGAAAGATTAGTTGACCATACATTTGTGGGTCCATGTCTGGGTTCTCTATTCTGTTCCATTGATCTATGTGTCTGTGTTTATGCCAGCACCATACTGTCTTGATGATAATAGCTTTGAAATAGAGCTTGACATCCAGAATCGTGATGCCACCAACTCTGGTTTTCTTTTTTCATATTCCTTTGGCTATTTGGGGTCTTTTCTGGTTCCCTACAAATTTTAAAATTATTTGTTCCAGCTCTGTGAAAAACTTGATGGTATTTTGACATGGATTGCATTGAATGTGTAGATTGTTCTAGGTAGCATCCATGAGCACAGAATGTTTTTCCATTTCTTTGAGTCTTCCTCAATTTCTTTCATGAGTATTATGTAGTTTTCTAAGTCCAGGAATCCATCAGAATCCTGGAGGAGAACATAGGCAGCAACCTCTATTACTCGATCACAACAACTTCTTGCTAGACATGTCTCCAAAGTCAAGGGAAACAAAGGCACATGATGTAATGAGCACTGGGTATTATATAAAACTGATGAATTACTGAACTCTACCTCTGAAACTAGTAATACACTATATGTTAATTAATTGAATTAAAAAAAGAGAAAATAAATAAAACTCCTTTCCTGGAAATGCTTCTGTAGCAGGACAGAAGCTTCAAGAATAAAAGTGTTTAATGAGGAACAAAAGAAAATACTCAATCCTATTACAAAGTTCATTTTATCATGTAAGGTAATACATTCACAAATATCAGAAGCTTGGACAGGGACATATTTGGGCATCCATTAATCGTCTACCATACACGACTTCAAAAACTAGTATTTTTATTATCCCAATATATATAAACCATGGTGTCTCAATTAGATATGGTACCAGTCACTGAGTCAATTCCTTGAAATAGATTAATAACAACTCCAAATAAAAAAGACCTGAGGTATATTATCCAGTTCCTTAACCTGTTTATTCTTATTAAGACAATGTTATTAAATAGTAGGTTATGTATAGCTCTTGAATTTTTGTATACTTCTTTATTTCCCCCAAGTCACTTTTTGCTCACTTGTTAATATTTGAAATTAATTCTTTTTATTTTTAAAGATTTATTTATTTGAGAGAGAGAGAGAGAATGAGAGAGAGAGCATGAGAGGAGAAAGGACAGTGGGAGAAACAGATTCTCTGGCGATCAGAGAGCCTCATGTGGGACTCGATCCCAGACTCCAGGATCATGACCTGAGCAGAAGGCAGTTGCTTAACCAACTGAACCACCCAGGAGCCCCTGAAATTTATTCTTAAATCATTTTGTTACTGAAATAGAGCTAAATACTGTGTGTGATCTTGATAAAATTGAATGATAATTTATGTATAAATAATCAGTGAAGGAATGTATGTAAATGAGAGACTTCTCCCCATTTCGTTTGAAGGATGGAAGGGAAGAGCAGAGGGTATTAAACAATAAAAATAGATGAAAAACTCAACACCCTTCCTTACAAGTAGGAAACATAAGACTAAATACAGATTTCTCAGATTTTTTTCCCTCAATTTATGTCATGGATAAGTTGACATTCAGTTGCATGAGACCAAAAAAACCTTGGACACACCAGGATCCTTTACCTGACAACAACAAACACAGGTAACTATGTTTCATGTGATTTATAAGATTTTGAATTTTGGTTGCTTTTTACCTGTTTTGACTTCATTTGAAGAAGGTGATCCTCTGGGGATACATGTACAGCTAGACATAGTGAGACATAATAGGCAGAGACCCTCACAAAGCCTGCTGATGTAGAAAAGGGAAAAGAGCTCAGGTAAATTATCTTCTATTCGCAAATTTCACATCTGAAATCTACAACTTGTGATGTAGTCCGTTAGCCACCAATTTAGAACATTCTAAGTGATGTCTGAATCACTACTTAAGCAAAACTGTCTAACTTTGTCCCTATGTTAAATGTAAAAGAAACAAGGTAGGATTCAGTATTTAACATTATTGAATCCAATATATTATTACATAACAGAAGTGTTTAAGTGACTAGCTCTTCGGGGTAAATTGCCCCCCTTTTCATGTGAATATAACTGGAAAACAAGAATCTTTTATTTAAATCATTAAGAGTTACTAATTAAAGTTTGGTTTACTGTCCTTATCTTTCATTTTCCCCAATGTTTAAGTATCAGTCTCTGTACCATGTTTTTGTGTGACTGTTAGGTTCACAGTTTTTACCTAAAGATCACAACTATACTTAAGGACAGCTGCTTCAAAGGTCCTTATCAATATATTTTGTCAAAATATAATCATAAGTGGAAAAATCCAAAGATTCAACTAACTGGAGAGTAATGACAACTCTGTATAGATAGGATTATTGATCATACATAAAGGAGGACAAATCCTAAATTTAAGAAACAACTAAAAAATATGAGAAAGTTTTATAAACTATAAAATCTTTACATATGTATATATATGTATATATGGAACTTATTTTTGCCTCTAATAATTTGGTTGGGAAGACAATGTTTATCCTCATTTACATAATGAATATATTTTGAGAAATTGCTCTGGTCCATGCACTATGCTAGGTATAGAAAAAGGAAACATCAATAAGAGCAACAATAATCTAACAAAATTAATTTTCAATGGAAGAACAGACACTTAAACACAAATTTAAAATGTAATCAGGTTTATTGACTTTATACTGTGTTTTTGTTCACTTCTTAAGTAAATCGGTTTTCGTAAAAACATTACTGAGAACTATGAAACACTGATGAAACAAATTAAAGATAACACACAAAAAAATGGTAAGATATTCCATACTCATGGATTCAAGACTTAATTTTGGTAAAATGTCCATATTACCCAAAAGCAATTCAATGCTCAATAAAGATTCAATGCAGTCCCTATCAAAATATCAGGTGCATTTTTTTTTAACAAAACTAGAAGAAATAATCCTAAGTTTGTATGGAACCACAGAAGACCTTGAATAACCAAAGCAATCCTAAGAAAGAACAAAGCTAAAGGTATCACAAGCCCAGATATAGAAAAAGCTGTAATAGTCAAAACAGTATATAACTGGCACAAAAACAGACACATCAGTGGAACAGAATAGAGACCCCAGAAATCAACATACAATTACATGGTCCATTAATCTATGACAAAGGAGGCAAGTGTATGCAATGGGAGAACATGGTCTTTTCAATAAATGGTGCTGGAAAACTGGACAGTTAACATGTAAAAGAATGAAACTGGACCACTTTTACAATATACACAAAAACAAACTAGAAATTCATGTGAGATCTGAAACCATAAAATTCTGAGAAGAGAACACCGACAGTAATTTCTCTGACATTGGCTGTAAAGATGTTTTTCTAGATATGTGTTCTATGACATGGGAAACAAAAGCAAAAATAAACTACTGGGACTACATCAAAATAAAAAGCATTTGCACAGCAATGGAAACCATCAACAAAACAAAAATACACCCTACTGAATGGGAGAAGATATTTGCAAATAATATATTTGATAATGAGTTAATAATCAAAATATATTAAAAAAATGTATACAACTCAACACCAAAACACACCAATCTGGTTAAAAAATAGGCAAAGGACCTGAGTAGACATTTTTCCAAAGAAGACATGCAGGTGGCCAACAAACACATAAAAAGATGCTCAAAATCACTAATTATCAGGGAAATGCAAATCAAAACAATGAGATATCACCTCACACCTGTTAGAATAGCTAACACTGAAATGAAAAGAAATAAGTGCTGGTAAAGCATTAGAAGAAAAGGAACCATTGTGCACTGTTGGTGGGAATATGAATTGGTGCAATCACTGTGAAAAACAGTAGGGAGCCTCCTCAAAAAGTCAAAACTTAAAATATTACTGGATCCAGTAATTCCACTACAGAATATTTACCCAAAGAAAATAAAAATACTGGGATGCCTGGGTGGCTTAGTGGGTTAAAGCCTCTGCCTTCAGCTCAGGTCACGATCCCAGGGTCCTGGGATTGAGCCCCGCATTGGGCTCTCTGCTCAGCTGGGAGCCTGCTTCCTCCTCTCTCTCTCTGCCTGCCTCTCTGCCTACTTGTGATTGCTGTCTGTCAAATAAATAAATAAGATCTTAAAAAAAGAAAAAGAAAATAAAAATACTAATTGAAAAAGATATATGCATCCTATTTTTATTATAACATTATTTACAATAGTCAAGATACGGAAGCAACTTAAGTGTCCATTGATAGATGAAGACGTGTGTGTACACAGAGACACACACAATGGAATATTATGCAGCCATAAAATGATCAGATTTGTTGCCTTTTGCAACAACATGGATGGACCTAGAGGGTATAATGAAATAAATGAGACTGAGAAAGACAAATACTATGATTTCACTCAAACGCAGAATAAACAAACAAAAAACAGAATAACACCCATATTTAGAGAACTGGTGGTTTCCAGAAGGGACACAATTGGGGGATTAGGCAAATGGGTGAAGGAAAGAGGGGTATATAGGCTTTCAGTTAGGGAACGATTAAGTCATGGAAAGGAAAGATATGGTATGAGAAATACAGTCAAAGATACTGTACTAGCAATGCAATAGGACAAACGGTAGGTATATTTGTGATGAATATAGTGTAATATACAAACTTGTGAAATCACTAAGTTGTAAACCTGAAAAAAAATTTAATACTGGGTGTCAACCATACTCCAAATTAAAAAGATATAAATAAAATGAAACCGTATTTTTTAATATTTTTAATATTTGTTTTGCAATTTAAGATAACTTTAAACTATTTTATCTGATCTTGACCATAGTCATGTAATAGATCTACCATAGTTATTATTCCTTTAACTGTATAGATAAATCAGGTTCAGAGAAAGTGGTGTTTTGTTAAAAGTTAGGAGGAGAGTGAAGTAAAATTCTATTAGTGTGCTATTCTTGTCGTACAGAGGTATGGAGATAAATAGTATGTTGGGTTTCTACAGCTTCCAGATAAACTCTAGGACTTATTACTCTTGTGGTTACGATTGTTTTGGGGAGGGGGAGATGTTAATGGCAGGGGATGGAGTCCTTTTTTATATATTACAGGGAATTCAGAGTAGTGTTCAAATATTCATTTAATAACAATTATATTCTAATGAAAAACTAGTATCTAAATATACAGTAAATGGCAGAATATATTACTCTTATATTCGAGAGAAATGTCCTTTAAAATGAAATAGTTCCACACTTAAATATTTAAATTCAGAGCTAGTGGATTAAAATTTTTTTAAAAATCCAAAAAGTCTCGGATTGTTTTACTTCATTATCAAATTGGTACAAATAGTGTATGAAATAGTGAACCAAAGAACATCATTTAGACGGATACACAAAACAATTTAATTAAGGAAGCATTAAGCATGATGATGGGGAGAAATATAAATTAAAAATTATAATAAGCCTGAAAATAGAAGTCATTTTGAATAATGCCAGCAGCTTGATTAATTTTAAATATATCAAAAAGCCTATGTCATAATAAAAAGAATTTGGTTTTGCCTCTTATCCCCTTTAAGAACTAGAAAATTATATAGGTGTATAATTGTTTGTTTGCTGTTTTGAGAACACACTCAAATTATTTCTCTTCCCAAGTTTATTTTATGGCTAATTTAAATGTGATTTTTTAAAAAAAACTAAGTGAAGCTCTACTATTTTTCTTTCTATCCTCATCCAAAGAAATAAAAATTTCTAGGAAGTCTTATAAGTCATTACCACAGGGAGTCACTGGCAGAGATGAATGAAAGTGTGACTTTTGCATGTATTAGTGTGGGAGAAGAATTTTACAAGTATTACACTAATTGGTAGACATCTTCCCTCATTATTCAAAGATTCTGTACTTGCTAATTTGCCTAATTATATTTGCTATTTTGCCACTACTAACATTTATTTGTAACTCCAAAATCAATACTCCTAATGCTTTTGGGGTCATCCTGGATATGCCAGAGTAGCAAAGAATTTGAGTTACCAGACATGCACATTCACAGCTAAGGACCAAGGAAAGCTCTGCTTGCTTGTTCATTACTCATAAAAGGTAACCAGTGGATGGTAGGGGCAGTGCAGTGTGCTGTAGGAAGCTCCAGCTGTGCTCATTGGCCAGAGCTTGAATCTCTACTCTGGGATATTATGTTCATTATAATGCTATACTAAGGAATTATTTTTCTTTTCAAAGGGTCTCACATATTTGTTACTGAACCAACCTACTGGTGCAGAAGTATAGTAACAGCAAAATCATTTCCCTGATAAAAATGTCTATTGTTCAGCTAGCAGTGATATTCACAGAGTGACAGGATACAAGCACCTGCTCCTCACGTAGCATAAATGCGTGCCACCTCCTGTGTGATCGCTTGTAGATCCAGCCTGGTTCTTCTCCAATGCCTCCTCTTAGAGTTGTGTCTGATTTTTTTTTTTAATTTAAATTCAATTAGCCAACACATAGTACACATTAGTTTCAGATATAGTGTTCAGTAACTCATCAGTTGCGTATAACACTTAGTGCCCGAATCCAGTTTTAGTACCAGTTTTTATCTGAATCCAGTGGGGGATGGGATGATTCTGCTTTTGTTTCTTGGCCAGGAATCACTTCAACTTCAAAGTCTTGTGAAGAGTCATGGTCCTCACCAGGCAACCCCACACACCACAGTGGTGGAGAAAAGGAGAGAGCTAAGTAATTCTCAATGACTTTTTTACTACTTAATTTGTTCTTAATGTGTGTGTGTGTGTGTGTGTGTGTGTGTGTGTGTGTGTGTGTGTATGCTCCTTTTTGGAAATAATAGAGATTAAATCAGAGAGCAAGAAAATTTATTTTGGTGCTAAAGGGTAAAAGGGTAAAGGTAAATGCTGGAGAACTCTTTAAAAAGATAACATAAGTTTATTTTATTTTAGGCGATTATATTCAGTTCCATTTATTAAAACTAATTTATTTTCAATAATAATATAATAATAATAATATAAAAATCTATGAACCTCAGCCTCTGGGTTTTTTCCTATTTCATATAAGCCTTATACTGATAGTGTTTTTATTCCTTCCTTCCTTCCTCCCATCCTTTCTTCATTCCCTCCTTCCTTTTTTTTCTTTTCTTTTTCATAGTTTTTTCTTATATGGATATCGTTTTTCTTATAGAGAACTGTTCAGAAAATTCCATCATATATAAAGGATGAACTAAAGTTATTAAGAAAAATATAAAACATTCCTAACATATCCCTCTGAGTTCATTTTTTTCCAGTGATACGAAAGTAGTTATCGCCACTAATGAAATCAAATGGATATTTTGAAACCTTCCCATAAGATAATTTACTAACACATTCAAGTTCCAGAATGAAACCTTCCCATAAGATAATTTACTAACACATTCAAGTTCCAGAATGTGGGAAGAAAGAAGTACATATAATTTGCTGTTATTCCATTGGCCACCAAACTGATTAGCTTTGGAGGAGGTAAAAATCAGTAACATTTATTCCTCTCTCTCTCTCTCTCTCTCTACTTGTGATCTGTGTCAAATAAATAAAATCTTTAAAAAAAATACAGCAAGGATGTTATGTCACTCTCATGACTGCATTACAGAATATCATAACTTGTCTTTTCTGGGAGAGTTTCTTCCTTGCTGGTTTTGATGAAACAAATTGTTATATTGTGAGCTGACCATTGGGAAGCAAGGGACTAAGAGTGGCCTCTGAACAAAAGCTAAGAAGAAACAGGCCCTTAGAATGAACACCAACCCACAAAAAAAATGAGTATGTGTAATCACCACGAGTGAGCTTAAATAGGATCCTCCCCTAGTTGAGTCTGGAGGTAACACAGCTCTAGCTAACATCTTTGTGAGACACCTTGAGCAGAGAACCCAGATAAATCATGGCCAGAGTACTTACCCCTAGAAATCCTGAGATAATAAATGGGTTGTTGTAACCCACCAATATTTTGGTAATTTGCTACCCAGTAATAGAACACTAATAGGGATACACAGTATCAATATCATTAAGCAAAAACCATTTATAAGTCCTTTCATTTGGTGAAAGAAATAAGGTAGGAAATAAAAGCAGAAAAAAAAAAAGGAAAGAAAGGATACAGACATATGTATTAATTGTAATGATATTTAAAATTATTTCCAAAGTGCCTTACTCTAATTCAAAGTTTGCACTTATTTTGACAAAATTACAAGTCTTTAAATTTTGCTTTTGGACTTAATGTTTTAGAAAAAGACATGGGAGAGTTAGCTTAAATTTCCTTTAATGTGTTTTTTTAGCTTAGAGATACCAAGAAAATATTTTTCCCTAGTTATTGCTAGGGAAGTCCTTAGAACATTTTCCTTTTCTTCTTTTTTAAAATCAACCTTCCCCTTTTTGGTCTCAGATTTTTTTTTTTTAAATTCTGAATATAGTAGGCATAAAAACTTGAACTATATATCAAAGGATTTTTTTTGTTTCATCTATTATGAATTGGAAGTCTCCCTTATAATGAGAATTTCTATTTATTTATTCAGAATAAGACTTTAAGTGGTTTGCAAATAGATGTGAATTCTAGAAATGGCAAATACAAAGAAAAATTTGAAAGGAAAGTAGACTATTTACACTTTGTTCAAGTATAATCAAAGTGAAGTTGCTTCTTCTGTCTGATGCTAAGATAGTAAAAAAAAAAAAAAAGTCCATTATTTGGTGAATGAGAGATAGAGCTTTTGATACAATACAATCATAGGAAAATTGTTTCAGAGATGGTGTTAGAGAAGTAATGGATTTTGAAACAATGTAATCACACCAAAGGGAATTTCAGGTCCTTGTCTAAAGTAATTTTATGAATAGTCTTGCCTACTTTGATAAAATTATAAGTTTTAAACAGAAGTGAAGAATGTTATATAAGTAGTTGAGAATTTTAAGTATCCTCCATAGATGACTATAAGGTAGTTAGCATGATCTGAAATCCTATCTTTACCGCTCAAACCATGGACATATAGCTTTCTAATTGTGAAATAATAAGGTACAGGTCTTCCTTGACTTATGATGGTGTTGTATCCTCACATACCCATTTTAAGTTGAAAATACTATTAAATCAAAAATGCACTTAGGAGCGCCTG
This sequence comes from Lutra lutra, assembly GCF_902655055.1. NCBI lineage: Eukaryota > Metazoa > Chordata > Mammalia > Carnivora > Mustelidae > Lutra > Lutra lutra. The sequence continues at coordinate 27,541,227 of NC_062281.1, forward strand.
GGTGGCTCAGTGGGTTAAAGCCTCTGCCTTTGGCTCAGATCATGATACTAGGGTCCTGGGATCGAGCCCCGCATTGGGCTCTCTGCTCAGCAGGGAGCTTGCTTCCTCCTCTCTCTCTGCCTACTTGTGATCTCTGTCAAATAAATAAATAAATTAAATATTTAAAAAAAAATGCATTGAACATACCTAACCTACCAAACACCCTCACTTAAGCCAAGCCTATCTTAAATATGCTAACAGGGACAGTAGCCTACAATTGGACAAAACCAACTAACACAAAGACAATTTTATAACAAAGTGTTGAATATCTCATGTCATTCGTTGAATACTGTACTGAAAGCGAAAAATTGTTGGATGAGTAGAGAATGGTTGTCAGTGTAAGGGTTGTTCACCCTCATGATGGTGTGGCTGACTGGGAGCTACCTCTCACTGCCAAGGCCCAGCATCATGAGAGAGGGTTGTGCAAGCCACTGGGCAAGCCCAAGGAAAAGATCAAAATTCAAGGTACATTGCTACTGAATGGGTATCTCTCTCACACCACTGTGAAACCAAAAAATCCTAAGTCAAAACGTCGTAATTAGGGAATCATCTCTATATAATCCTGTTTTGTTTCTTGTGATGATTTTTGTATATAAATTTGGGAAAATGAAACTAATATCTAATTGACTCTTAAAATCAGTTTGTCTCTACTAAGGAACAGATTTTGATAAATACATATATTGGTAAGAAATATCTGTTCTCTTATAACATAAATCTTTATGGTATAAAATACAGCTTAACCTTCTCCCAAATAATGCTTTAAGGAAGGATTCACATTCAAAATTTTTTAAACATGTGTTTTAAGTTTTAGGTCATTAAAGTACTTAATTTTCTGTTGCCAAAGATTGCCATTTTCTATTATTTCCAAGTAACAGAGGAAATGTTACTGTGATTTAATTTGTGCATGTTGTTTGGTTAGAAACATGAAACATTGTCCTTGTCAGATTTAGTCTGCTAAACTGGGGATAAGCCCTACACTTTGTTGATATGTTTTTCTTTTTATGATACTAAATCATTTCACAATAAACTGTCAAGACAGAAGGCTTTAGGGATAGCTTTTACCTCTGTACTACAGATGTTGCTTTATCATCTTGTCAGCTTCAGGTATTTTATGTCAGGTTATTCAATAATGCAAGAAAATTGTTAAGTTTCTCACAGGTTAGAATAATGATCTATTCATACTTTATAATTTCTATGTTTCATTGCAAAACCATATCAACCTTTGTTTCAACCTAGGATCTGTAAGTCAGTACCCGTATTAGACATCTCAGTGTGGGAGAAAAGTTGAATTGTACTAATTACTGTCACAAAATTAACTAGAACACAGCAAGTTTCTTAATGCAGGCACTACTGGCATTTGAACTGGATCAGTGTTTTCTGTGGGGGTTGCCTTGTGCATTTAGCACTCAGGATTTTTGACGGCATGTTGACCTCTACCCACTAGATGCTGATGGCACCCCCTCTAGTGGCAAGAGGCAAAATGCTCCAGGCATGGCCAAATACCCTCCTGGGGAGTGGGGAATTATCTCTGGTGAAGAACCACTGTTACACAGAAGAGTCTTAACGCTGTTTGTCTAAAAACTAACTTTTCATTGTTTAATATTTTAGCTAGGCATTTACACAAATTTAAATATAGATTCAAATAAGTCTAGAATTATAATGTTATTTATTTTTATATCATGATTTAGAAGACACTTCTAGTATTTTCCTGGCTTCTATTCTGACAGAATTATGGGTGACTTCTGTTGGTTAGACAAAATGAATGTGGTTCATATTGATATTTGATTATTCATAGTGCCATATAGTCTAATACCTATAAGAACCCATAAATATGTTTGCTTCTGGGGTTTTTCTTCTATCCCTGTGAAAAACTTGACTTGCTGTGAAACTAAAATTTTGTTTTACCTGAAATTCTGAATGACTTATGAGCTGTAGCTGTGAAAAATAACTTCATGCTTAATTTCACTTAATTACTTCAGATAACTTTGGCCTTAGACATCTGTCCTCTACTCTGCTATGGTGTTTTATTTTTTTTTTTTATATTTTTATGATATTTCTTAAATAAGTTGCAAGAGTGAAATTGATGAGTTGATAGTTTTAAGCAGTAATATAATAGGGCACATCTGCCAAATACATTATGAATTAATCAATAGCTGAAAGGTATAAGGGTATTAAAAATTTAAAAATAGACTTAATTCTCCTTCCTAATCAAAAATAAGACTTCTCTCTTTTTCTAAGAACATTCACTTTAGAAAATGTATAATTGTAAGTACATTCTCCTTTCAGAAAAAAAAAAATACATATATATATATATTCTTTGGAAAACTACATAGGTCTTTTGTCTGCTTTAAGACCCAGAGCAGTCTTTCTCAAGGATGGGGGAGACAGCTCTGAAATGTCAGTATCTTTCAGTTTCTCTGGGAGGGTAGGAGCCTAACTTACTCTAAGTTATGAAACTACCTCCTGTCCTGAGAGGATTTTTGTTTTGTTTTGTTTTCCTCTGGATTAAGCCACTAACTACATCCATGGTCACTACAATTACCAGGTGGATCTGATGAACTATGTGTGACCAATAGTTCATACGAATATTCGACCCATGTTTTATCAGTCTTCTTTGTTAGGAAACACTATGTATACATTTTTCCCCCTACTCTTCCCTCTTTATTGATCTCTGACTATTGCATGGTTTGGGGAAGCAAGAATTAATGTTATTAAAGATATCTGAGGTCTAGTTTCACCTGTGCTTTCCTTCCTTTTACCGGAAAGCCAGGAAGAAAGAAGGCTCCTCACATTACCATGGTACAGTTACTAGGTCCCTATGCTGGCATTGCAGTGAATACTGCAGCCGAGAAGTGTGTTCAAAGAATCTCCATTTTGCTGAATAGGGCTTGGATTCTTACTGCTGCTATAGGTTAAATAAGATGTATTTGAGAAAAGAAAATACTGGCAGATATGCCCTGGAGAGTAACTTTCTTAACTGAATCCCCCGCCATCTCTGCTTTTCTGCTGAGTAAGTCCAGAAATAAAGCTATAAAAATAGTGCAACTGGGTTTGGAAACAGTAAGTTAGAGAGTGGAGCTCTGCTGATGTCAAAGGCCTTTAGGCAAAATGCCTTAAGAGGTTTTCTTTCTTCTTTCCACCCTCTTCCTCTTCTCTCTGCTTTTCCTCTTTCCTTCCTTTCCCCTTTCCTTTATGTGTCTTTATTAAAAGGCCAATCCTAAATTAAAGGTTTATTAACTTGAAGCATGCGGCAATTTAACATCTGGACAATTCTCTTGAGACTATCTCCTGTGCACAAGTAACAGAATTACTAAACTGCTTTCAGTCAAGGCAAAGGACCCTTACTTCTACAATTCTGATAAAAACCTACCTCAAAGAAACTCAGCTGTATGGGCTTTTAGTATTTCTTCCTCACTATTTCTGTCTTCAGTATCTGCTGATACATTAGTTTAATAGTTCCCAGCCCTGTTTCAAAAATATTTTTAAAAACTTAGGACTATTTATAAAACTCTGATACCATCTTATAAAACCACAGTCATTATAACACAATGATCTATTTCCATATCCTTCAGCAATGCAGCCCCTATATTTCTATTCATCCAGGCAGTCTCCAAACCTTTATTTCTTCTACCAGGATGTAAACAGTAACTGTACATCATGGTTACTGTCAAAATAAATAGGTATTAATGGTGTTAAAATAAAATTCAGATTTTGTCATATTTTTACTGATGGTCCCTAACTTACAATGGTTCAACTTAGATTTTTTTTTTTCAACTTATGATAGTACTAGAGCAGTACACATTCAATAGACGTGTACTCTGAATTTGGATTTTTTTTCCTAGGCTAGCGACTTGTGGTACAATTTTCTCTCAGGATGCTGGGCAGTGAGCCCCAGCTCGCAGTCTCTCACACAATCACAGAGGGAAACAGCAGATACACTCAAACCATTCTGTACCTATACAGCCATTGTGTTTTTCACTTTTAGTACAGTATTCAGTCAAATACATGAGATATCCAACACTTTATTATAAAATAGGCTTTGTGTTAGATGATTTTGCCCTTCTTTAGGCTAATATAGATATTTTGAGCACATTTGAAATAGGCTAAGCTAAGCTATGATGTCAGTAGTTTAGGTGTATTAAATATATTTTTGACTTACAGTATTTTCAATTTGTGATGGGTTTATTGATAGGTAATCCCATCATAAATTGAGGAAAATCTGTAGTTTTCCAATCAGTTATCCAATCAGTTATAGGAAAAATACTAATTCTTTGTTTAGTTTACAAAATCACCATATCATATCAGTTTTTGTGGATCATTTTAATATCATGTTGGACTAAGATTTATTTCACTGAGTTTGGCAAAAATGAAATTATCTTGGTCGTGTATGTGGTGGTAACACAACCATACATATTTTCCCAAATTCATCTAATAATACACTTAAATTTAGTAATTTTTTGCTGTATATAAATATACCTCAGGAAAGCTTATTTAAAATAGAGAAAGAGGGGCACTTGGGTGGCTCAGTGGGTTAAGCCTCTGCCTTCGGCTCAGGTCATGAAATCAGGATCCTGGGATTGAGCCCCACGATTGGGCTCTCTGCTCAGCGGGAAGCCTGCCTCCCCCACCTCTCTGCCTGCCTCTCTGCCTACTTGTGATCTCTGTCCAATGAATAAATAAAATCTTTAAAAAAATAAAATAAAATAGAGAAAGATTAAACTGCCTGTGCATGTAACAATACAGAGGAATCTTAAAAATGTATATATTCAGCAAAAAAAAAGCCCGTGATGAAAAAGCAAATTCCAAATGAAATTGAAGAATAGACAAGGATAATTTAGGGCTTATAGCAAACAGTAGTTTCTGAAAAGGGATAGGAATTGACAAATGGGACATGAGTAAACTATCTGGGGTGGGGAAAATACCTCCTATCTTGATTGTTATGTTGATTATACTGCTAAACATTTGTCAGAACTCAATGATTTGTACATTTAATGCTGGTACATTTGGTAATTTAAGGAATAACAATAAATTCAACTCGCCAGTTCATTCCAAGCCCCTTTGGTGTCTCTGCTTACTCCTATTTCCCATTTCTATTTCCATATATATTCCCTAGAGTTTGATGCCATACTAAGGATAGTATGTTTGATGCCATACTAAGGATTGCTGCCCAGAGTCCGTACTTCCTGGACAACTCCTACCTAAATGTGAAAGCAACACTCTGGCTCTTATGATATTCTAAACACCACTTTCTTGGTATTGTAGTGACATCGTCCTAGGACTTTTACAATGTCAGTACAAAATCATGGCTTCAAAACATGGAGGTCAAAATCCAGTTTTTGACAGTTAATGCCATACTCACAGAGGGGAATGGGAGCTATAAAATAGACCTTGACCTGCAACACATTTCCTCTTGAGAGATGCGTGCAGACTGCCAGATTCAAAATGGCAGACATTAAGCCCACAGCCAGAAGATTTAGTTTTAAATATTACTTGAACAGTGCCATTACACTTGTGTAATTTGTGGTGATATTACAAAAAGTTATTTCCTGATTATAAAGACCCCAATAATGGAATTATGCGTGGTATTTAAGGTTAAATTAAGGAAAAAGTCATAAAGCTTGGACAAAACCTGAACGATATAATACAAAGCATGGGGGGGTGGGTGGGGAGGATCATTAGGAGAGGCCTCTGTTCATATTCCATCAGATCATTGCATGACTCTGTATTCCTGTGCTTGAAATAAATACACCATTTGTTTTGCTGAGAGCCTTCAATAAGTATCATTGCATCAACTGAATTCTGAAAACATTGTGAAACGAAACAAACAGAAAGTATAGGGAATGAAATACTACCTATAGTACTCATGAAGCAAAGTTGGAAGACAGCTTAGTATGGGTCATTCACTTGATGCCCAGAATGAGTTAGGCTCAAGCATCAGGCATCAACAATATGGGACCAAGGCAAGGAACACTCTTTAGGCAAGAGCCCGGAAGGAAAGGAACATACGTTCTTTGCAAGCAGCTTGCTTCCAAGAGAAACAAAGTAGGGAAGAGCTGAGTTGAGTGTGCCTGCTAGACATGCTTCCCGCATTTATCTCGTCTACCTTCCCGGCAAGGAAAGAAACCTGAGTATACCACCTGGAGTTATATTTTCCTTTGTTGGAAGGAAACAAGAGAGATGATAAGCATTCTATAGTAACAACTACCTTGTTCTAATATTCTAACTGGAATGTAGTAGCTCTCCGTGGGTTATGAAAAACACATCTTGCCAAATTTGGTGCATTGAGCTTGGTTTCTTCCAATTAGGTAGGATTGTATGCCAATGTTAAAAGTTCTAAAAATATCTTTCTTTTCTTGATTACTCAAATATCTTTATAATTACCCTTACTATCGCTATCAATTTCACCATTCAGGCCAACTCTTCAGAGTCAGGGAGAAAAGACAATGCAGCTTGTTTAGATCAGGAAAGTAACAAATGCATTTCTGGTGTCCTCAAAGCAATATCACTTTTGTTACAATTCCATCTGTTCCATCTGCTTATATGAAAAACGTGAAGTCTTTAAAAACCATAAAAGTACCAAGCCATATTTCTTCAAATACGATCCTACACATGTATCTGTTGCATATGTTTTCATCTACTCTCATACCAGGTCTATACCTTAGGTATAGTCACATCTAGGGAAGCTAACTATGTTGTCACAGTTCTGAATGTCTCTTGACACTATAGTAATCTCCTTATTCAGAGGAAATTGGTTGGATTTATGGACCATTCATGAAAATTGTCTTCCAACTTCAAAAGATCTCCAGAATATCTCTTTCATTGACTGAACCAGAAAATCCCCAGTCTGTGCCTAGCACAAGCTTGTTAAGGATTACAGGATTTCTTAGCTTTTTTGCACAAAGTAACAGGGAATATTCATCTAATTTTAAGTAGTTATACACCTGATGGTACAATTTCATCAGTATATTAGGGCATGGAGAATCCCCAGATAATGCTGCACGGCTTTTAGATGAAGAGTGGTTTTCTATAGAGGAGTACAGTAGAATGAACATGTTTTTTGAGATCAAACAGGCTTGGATTTAAACGCTAAATTCAAAACGTACTAGGTACAACTAAATAAATTGCTAAGTTCTTCTGAATTTTAATTTTCTCAGCTGAAAAAATAAAGAGAATAACTGCCTTGCTGTTGTACTTATTTAACAGCAATGTGTACATAAAGAAGCTAATAAATACAAGATATCCAGTAGTATTTGTGCCATTTATTCACATCATTTGTATCTTGTATAAAATTCCACAAGTCTGTAAGACTACTGTTATTTTACTCATATTATACTTTCCCTCTATTTTTTTTTATTTCAAAAGGGAATATTACTTGTTCACCATGCAGTGATAATAATACTTTATCACTAGGTGATAAAAAATGATGATGTGCATTAATGCAACAAAGTTTAAAACATATCTTAAATATATCTTAATATATATCTAAAATAGATCTTAATGTAGACACAGAAGAATGCACATTGTCATGCTTTATTATAAGCTTGAAGATCATTTTCTAGAAATACAGGATATGTTTATATTTTAAAGTGCTAATCATGATTAGACTTCATTCTTCTTGTGTTTTGGGATCATCTTAAAAAGTCAAAAGGCAATATAGGTACCTATACCAAAATCAATTTTGTTCTCATTATGCTACAAGTAATCCCCAGGTATCTTTTTCAGAAAAAGGTATTAATATCTCTGCAAGAAGAGCCACTCTAACATTCTCTATGTTATTACAACTCTCTAGGGCACAGGTGGAAAGTAAGTGATCAAAAGGGAAAGACTTGAAGGATGCTGAGAATACAAGGCTTCCATTCAGAAAATGTTATGATTTAGGATAATGATAAAAGATAACTGCAATATTTACCTTTCATTACCTACTCTATGTTGTATTTTCTCCATCAATCCTCACAGTATTTTGTCTATGACCCTTGTCCATTAAAATAACCTCTGAAAATAATCCCATTTTATCAATTTCAGATTATAACATGCAAGCATCATTTTGGGGGTGGGGGTGGAAGTGTTTTGTAATAGAATATTAAAGTGTCTTCAGGATATGATTTTTGAATACTTACCCTTATTGACTTCAAGCATTTTTATTACAAGGACTGCATTTTGAAGTCCAATGGACTCTTTTGATAGAATTTTGAGTGTAAAGCATTATTACCAAGCACAGAAATGAGTAATAAATCTGAATTTATTGTTTCTTCCTGTCTAAAGAGAGTTATTGGTTTTGCAACATAAACTTCAATTGTTCATTTGCTACATTTGTCAGCCTGATTATTTTTGGTCACCTGCAGGCAAATTTTTCTGTAACAGAGGCTGTGAAGTAGTTCCTTTTGCTTTTAACTTCTTAAAATAATAGAATAGTCTGCCTTGAGATGGCTTAACTCACTTTTTTTTTTTTTTTTTTTTTTTGCTTTCATGAATAAATGTGTGAATTCAAGTAGAGCTTGTGGGGTTTCTCTTTCTATCCATAATGGAGGTAACAAGCTGAAAAGGCAAACCAGGATACATCTGATGCCCAAATACTCTCAAAAGCTAGTCCAATGCTCTGCATTTCTATAGCAGTAATTTTTAGGATTACATTATTTTTTCCTGTTCAATTTCAGTTCCTCTCAGAACCTATCATGAGTAGAGAGTCCTGAGATGAGAGTAAAAATAGCAATGTTATATTCCAAACTCAGCAATAAGCCTTGTTTTTCTTTCTGACTCAAAACTTAAGGCACAAGAATGACAGTATAATGAGTTTAAGAAGTCTGAAAGGGGGCGCCTGGGTGGCTCAGTGGGTTAAGCCTCTGCCTTCGGCTCAGGTCATGATCCCAGAGTCCTGGGATCGAGTCCTGCATCGGGCTCGCTGCTCAGCGGGAAGCCTGCTTCCCTTCCTCTCTCTCTGCCTGCCTCTCTGCCTACTTGTGATCTCTCTCTGTCAAATAAATAAATAAAATCTTAAAAAAAAAAAAAAGAAGTCTGAAAGGAACTTGAACTTGCTTTAGAATTTAACTGAATGAAAAACAGAAGAGTAATTTCTGTATTCACTGGGTAGAAGACTAAAGAAAAAGGAGTACCTGAGTACTGTATTAGGTTTACCTTTTTGGCCTAAATCACTGACTATTTTTCCTAAGATGATCAGAAATTCCTTCCCCCCCCATAAACCACACACTAGTGAAATTTAAAATAAATCTATATTACCCTTGATTTTAAAAATTTCAATTTAATAAATACAAATTTGAATGCACATATATCTGCATCTATATTCACAGTAAAACAAAAACAAAACAAAATGGTGACTTTTATTCCTTTCTTTTTAGCTAATTTAATTTTATGGGTTTCACAATTTGTAAAAAAAAAAAAATAGCACACAAAACTGTTCAGTGTATAATATCCATAAATATCAATATAGGAAGTTTCTGTGTTTAAAATACTTTGAAATCCATACCATTTAAGTGCTAATACTTTTACACTGCAAATAAATATTAATGCAGTAAGCCAAGTAATTTTATTTCAGTTTTTTGTATGACAGTGGCATTATGTTTTATTAAAGTACAAATATATTAGTAACTTCAAATATGTTGGTTATAACATTGCAACATTAATAGCTGGTTTGCTGAGGAGCAGCACTACTATAGTATTTGTTAGGAAACAGTAAAAAAGAAAAAAAGCCCCTGCCCTGCTTTTTGACATCAATAATTGGTCACAATTCAAGATCTCAAGGACCATACTACCCAAACCAACCTACAGATTCAATGTAATCCCCACCAAAATACCAATGGAAATTTTTACATGACTAGACCAAAGAATCTTAAGATTTGCATAGAATTACGAAAAGCCTGCATAGCCAAAGCAACCTTGAGAAAGAACAACAAAGCTGAGGGTAGCACATTTCCTGATTTCAAACTATATTATAAACCTATAGTAATCAAAATAAGATGGTACTGACATGAAAATAGATCACTGGAGCAGAATAAAGAGGCCATAAATAGGGGCGCCTGGGTCGCTCCGTGGGTTAAGCCTCTGACTTCAGCTCAGGTCATGATCTGAGGGTCCTGGGATGGAGCCCTGCATTGGGCTCTCTGCTCAGCAGGGAGCCTCCTTACCCCTCCCCTCTCTCTCTGCCTGCCTCTCTGCCTACTTGTGATCTCTATTGAATAAATAAATAAAATCTTTTTTTAAAAAAAAAGAGGCCAGAAATAAGCCCATACACACATGATTAATTAATTTATGACAAAGAAAGCAAGAATATACGATGGATAAAATAGTTTCTTCAATAAATGAGGCTGGAAAAGCTGAACAACCACATGCAAAAGAAAGAAAGTGGACTCCGATGTTAGACTATATACAAAAAAAAAATTTAAAAATGGATTAAAAACTTGAATGTAAGACCTGAAACCGTAAAACTCACAGAAGTAAACAGGCAGTAAGCTCTTTGACATCAGTCTTGACAATATTTTTTTGGACCAGTCTCATCAGGCAAAGGTAATGGAAACTAAAATAAACAAATGGGATTACACCAAACTAAAAAGTTTCTGTGCAGTGAAGGAAACAAGCAATGAAACAAAAAAGCAACCTACAGAATGGGAGAAAATATTTTCAAATCATATATCCACTAAGGGGTTAATATTCAAAATATATAAAGAACATAAACAACTTAATATCAGAAAAACAACCTGATTAAAAAATGGGCAGAGAACTTGAATAGACACTTTTCCAAGAAACATACAAAGAAATATATAGATTCCAAAGAAACATACGGGTGGCCAGCAGTACATGAAGAAATGCTCAACATCACTAATAATCAGAGACATGCAAATTAAAGCCAAAAATGAGAGATCACCTCAGAATTGTCAGATGGGCTATTATCAAAAAGACAAAAAAAAAATAACAAGTGTTGATAAGGATGTGGAAAGAAGGGAACCCTTGTACACTATTGAAGAGAATGTAAAATGTGGTGTAGCTGCTAAGAAAATAGTATGGAATTTCCATAAAACAAATTTTTTTTTTAAATAGAACTACCACATGATCCAGCTTTTCCAGTTCAGGGCTTCTGGGTATTATCTAAAGAAAATGAAAACATCAATATGAAGAGATATGTGCACTCCTATGTTAATTTCAACACTATTTATAATACCAAGATATGGAAACAATGGAAGCATCCATCAATTGATAAATAAAGAAGATAAATACATATACCCACATACATACATATGCATACATACACACATATATACATACACATGCACAATGGAACATTTCTCAGCCATGCCATCTATAACAACATGGATGGACGTAGAAGATTTTATGCTAAGTGAAATAAGTCACCCGGAGAAAGACAGATACTGAATGATTTCACTTATATGTGGAATCTAAAACAAAACAAAACAGATACAGACTTTTAGATACAGAAAAGAAACTGTTGGTTACCAGAGCAGGGCGGGGTTGTGAAAGTGAGGAATATAAGAGGTACAAACTTCAAGCTGTAAAATAATTAATCATGGGAATGTAATTTACAGCATAGGGAATATAGTCAATAATATTTCAACAAATTCATATGGTGACAGATGGTAACTAGGCTTATCATGGATATCATTTTATAATGTATAAACATATCAAATCACAATGATATACACCTGTAACTAACAGGATATTTTAAGTCACTTATACTTCAATTAAAAAAAAAAGTATTACAAAGATAAAAAGTCATATAGTTGAAAAGTTTAAACATCATCATTTCTAGCTTCTACCCCCCAATCTGATCCATCCAAATTTTCAAGTATATTTAAATCTTCTCTCTGAATTTCTCAACTGATAGGAAATACAGTGTATCAGATGTTAGTTTCTGCATAACAAGTCATCCCAAAATTTTCTGGTTTAAGACAATGATTTAAGAATATTAATCACAATTCCATGGGTCAGTTGGGTGGCACCTCTAGTGGTTTTACCCAGGTTCATTCATTAGGGTGCATTCAGTTTTAAGGGTCATCTGGTAAGGAAGATCCAAATGTCCTTACTCACATGTCCAGCAATTAATGTGAAGCCGGCAGGGACTCCTTGGTTTTGCTCTGTATGGCAGAATTCCAATAGATTAAACCAAGTTTTCTTTACATGACAGTCTCAGGGTAGCATTCCAAACGAGCAAGAGCCGTAGCTTCAAGTTCTCTCAGGACGCATGCTCCAGAAAGTTCAAAAAATTTCTTCCTCAACGTTCTGTTGGTCAACACAGGTCACAAGGCTGGCAGAGGTTGAAGGTGTAGAGAAACTGACTTTATCTGCATCTAGATTTCCACTCTGAAATACTGTGGCCGTATTTTCAATCTGTCTTTCCACACACATGTTGCCTACATTAACTGCTATCTTCTTTCTTTTTTGGCTTCCAGCTTTACTGAGGTGTAACTGACATGCAGCATTTTAAGGTATACTGACAAGTGCCTGCTTAATGTGTAACTGACATGTAGCCAGTTGAAGGGGTACGACCTGTTGACTTGATATACTCAGTAATGCAAAATGACTATTAACATAACTTTAGCTAACCCCTCCATCATACCATCATATCACATACATTTGGGGTATTGAGAACATTTAAGACCTACTCTCTTGGCAACTTTTAAGTATTATTAACTATAAGCATCATGGTGTACATTAGATTCCCCAGACTTATTCCAAGTGTATATCCTAAGCAAATTAAAACAGGATCTTGAAGAGATATCTGCACTTCCATGTTTGTTGCAGCATTATTCATAATAGGAAAGATATGGAAACAACCTAAGTATCCATCAATGGATGAATGAATAAGAATATGGTGTGTACACATACACACACACCCTGAAATATTATTCAGTCATGAGAAAGAAGAAAAATTTTCCTGTTTCTTATAAACAAACAGCTGAGTCATTAGAATTTGTTACTTATAGGAAAGGGCACTTAGAAAAACCAATACAATTTTTTTTTTCCTTTATCTTGGAGTATAAGCAGTGGACCAGCCTTTCTCCCCCACTCACGTATCATTGTATTAAGATTCCTTTAATATACAGAGACTTATTCACTAAAACTTTGAGTCAGCTCCAATCAACACAGAAGAATATTAATAGTCTCAAGCCCAGTTGTATATGAGTCTGAGCATTATTTCTGCCACATGTCCTATATGTGATATCACTATACATTGATTTGAGTCCTATATTCCACAGTTTCTATCTTAGTTCTTAGTTGTACTTAGCTTAACAGCTCTTTGCTGGTATAAAAATTTTACCATTAACCCAGTCCTTTGACTTTGGTACATATTGAGGAAATGCCTAGCTAAGTCCATTTTGAGGAAATGCCTACCTAAGCCCATTTACTATCCTTAAGGGCTATCCATCTACACTGAATAGCATAATATTGCACCAATGACTTCACGTCAATTCCACCGCCTAGAGCCAAGTTTGAAAACTTGTAGGTCTTGAAAGAAATTTGGCATGCATGCCATTGCATTTTGTTGACCAAAACTGTGTTTAGAAATAACTGCATGTTAAATAGAAAAAGAAAAAAAGAAAACTGCCAAGTTAGCAACGAAAATGTAGAAACTGCAATCTAAAAATACTATACTGTTCACAATCACTTCAGAGTAAATAATTATAAACCTAACAAAAACTGTACAGGATCTGTATGCTGAATATTAGAAAATGCTAATGAAACAAATCAGAGAAGACCTAAATAAAATGACATATCATGTGTGTTAATTTGAAGATTCAACAGAGTAAAGATGTCAGTTTTCCTCAAATTGAATTATAGGCTTCGTACAGTTCTTATCAAAATCCCAGAGAGATTTTGTAGATGTAGACAGGCTTATTTTAGAATTTATGTGAAAATGTATGGGCCCTAGAATATGGGGAAAAATCCCTTTTGAAAAATGAGAATATACCCAATATTAAGACCAAGCATAGAGCTACAGTAATCAAGGCAGTGAGGTCTAATAGAAGAGTCACATAGGTCAGTGGAACAGAATAGAGAACCCAGATATAGACTAACAAAAGTATCTCTAGATGATTTTTCACAAAGCTACAAACACAATTCAGTGAAGGAATGATGGCCTTTTCAAACAATGGAGATGGAAATTAGATAATGATAGACAAAAAATGTAACAAAGTTCATGCTTTATACAAAAAATAACAAAGTGGGTCAAAGATTTAAATGCAAAAAGTAGAACTACACTTAGAAAAGAAAAAAAAACATGGCAGAAAATTCTTAGAACCAAGGATTAGTTTATTTGTGTGTGAAATATTTTGTATATAAAATACCAATTTTTAATGTAAACCCAATACCATCTTTAAACACAAAGACTATGTTGCATGAAGAACAATAACTGTATGGAAAGCAAAAACATTTTGTTACACATCTACAAGTTGAATTACTCATATTAAATAATTGATCAATATGCATTTATAAATGTCTTGTTTGTGCTACTGCAGAAAAGAGATATACTTTGCATAATGTGAGAGGGGACTGTATAAAAGCCTGGAAAATCTTCAATAGGTTAGGTGAAGATGGCTGGGTATCCAAGGTTAAAAACTAAGATGCTATCAGGGAATAAACGTAAGACCTGGGCATGTGAGATGCTGCTGGTGGACTTCTTCTTATACTGTTCCTTCACAGTTTGGGACTTTTGCTGTCTTTTGCACTCAAGGCAGGGTTAAAGTCTTCACCTAGCATGTACCAGAAGCTTCTAAATGAAAAAAAAAAATCTTTTTAATATGGGTAACTTTAAAAGTATATTCTCCAAGAAGCCATTGCTACCTTCTCCAAGTGCCTGCAGAGTAGTATTTTCTTGGCTAGGACTTCTTTGATTCTGTGAATTTATTATTTAGCCTTAAATGTGTAACTTGCTTTTATTATCAGTTTGTAGGCAATGAAAAATGATTGACGTTAACCTTCAGAGTCTCCGAAATTAAAATTCTAGAATATTAGTTTCACATAAGTTCATATACCATCTTATATTTGCATGGCACTATGCCTAGCACAAAATGTTTTTAATACAATATTTACTTATCTTGCCAAAGTGACCTCTATGCAGGCAGGAACCAAAGTTTTGAAAGTTTAAATGACAGCCTAAGATTAGAAGGCTAAAAATTCTTAGCTAATATAAGAATCATGTTTAAACTTTGTGTGAGAGGCTTTTTGATCCTAGAGAGGGTTACTATATATTGCCTAAATTGAGACAATTTATTTCAGAGACAAGTTCTGAACCATATGGGCTGGAGCAATAGATGCAAATTGGGACAATTTCATGCAAACTGGAATGTATATTTACTCTACTGGAGATACTGAAAACCATTAAATCTTGGATAAATAGGTAAGATTTTTAAAACAGAAAAAAAAATTTAAAAAACTGCTCTATTTTGACATAGTAACTATAAATGTTGCAATTTAAAACAAAGGAGATTCATGTAAATTGGATAGTTGTCCATGCCAGTGCCTGATTATGTATCAACTTAAAGTAAAAGAATCTTCTGCTAAAACTGTCAGGAAAGCAGCCTGATATCCCCCACATTAATTACGACATTCCTCTTTTTATATCCATACACAAGATAATAACTCTCATTGTACAAATGGTGGTAATGAGGTGAAATGAAGAAATTATATATGGGAATAAGTAACAAAAGATTTTATTCCGAGACATAAATCTTGTGGACAGAAATTTTGAGTTATGCATTAGGGCTTTAAATTTTACACAAAACATGTAAACAAAGACTACTACAAGCACTGTGAGTATCCAGACATTTTTTTTTCCCCTTCTGAGCAGAAAACCACAGAGCGGGGGGGCAGAGGCAAATCTCGCCCACCAGTATCTTACATAAAAAACTTACCAGAAAACATGAGTGGAGTACAGCCATTCACAATCTCTAGCTTTATGTCAGAAATAAGACCACCCAAGAGCCCTAAAATTACATTAGCTTTCTTGGCAAGCCTAGGTCCTAGGTTGGTTACACAATGCTTGATGTGGGGAGATAAGTCAACTAATCAAAAATGAATGAATGAATGAATGAGACTCAGGACAATGATGAAACCACTCAAGGGAAACATTAACTGGAAAAATCACAGGAAAGAATGTTTCTGGAAGTAGTTACTTTAGTAATCAAAAGAATGTATGCTAAATTTTTATTTTGTTTTCTCAAGAGCTCTTAGAAAAAGACATTACTGAGGCTGAGGATATTGACTATATTTTCTGCAGCCCTGGATTCTTGATCTTGATCCTGGAGAGACTACTTCTTCCAGGGCTGCTAATTCCTAGCTATAACAAAGGTTTCTCTTTGTATATCAAAGCACACCTTTGATATATAAACCAACTGGTCCAGAGCCCGCCACCCACAACCATCTCATTTATCACATTTGCACACACCAGGCTATTATTTCCCTGCCCTAAATCACTCCAGGGTCTGGTACCAGACAACTAGGGACCATTGCGATAATCCAGAGCCTGCTTAAATTCAAACCATCCAATCCTAAACATACTCAGTGTACTTACACTCATTCCTTTGCTCAAAATCCCAATAAAGGCTCTAGGCCATGCTGCTGTTTTGTGCCCCTCTGCATCCTGACCAACCCTGGACCTTCCCCATATGCTCCGCATGGCATGGCATGCCTCCTGTTTCTACGAATCTGTGAATAGGAACTTCTTCCTTCCTGACAATCATGTCATGTCTGTAGGTATTACCATACCTAATTAAAAGAAATCCCAAGTATATTTTAACATATCCGGATACAGAGAAATTTAAATAAATTAAAGAACATAAAAACAGAAGGGAAATGGCTGTAAATAAAAAGATAAAATTTAAAAATCCATTAGAAGTTATGCCAAACAAAATTAATATCACAGAAATGGAATTTGAGAATTTACCTTGGAAGGTAGAACCTTAACATCATATGGTGCTTTAACGAAGACTAGAGATCACTCTTAATACTTGTATCAACTTCCATGATTTCACCTCTCTAGCCTCTTCTATAAAATCTCTCATAAGGTTTTTATGGAAGTAAATTTGGTTATGTGACTAGATAACTTAGCCAAATGCTTTGCATACAGCACATGCTCAATAAATTGTAGCTCTATTAAATTAATTTTTAAAAGATGTGATAGAAATTGGAAATCCACCTATGAATACTAATTGAGTTCCTGTAGAAGAACTTAGAAACAACATTCAGGGGTGTAACAGAAAAATATTCCATCTGAATCTGGGGCCCCTGGCTGGCTCAGCTGTTAAGCATCTGCCTTTGGCTCAGGTCATGATCCCAGGCTCCTAGGATCCAACTCGCATTGGGCTCCCTGCTCAGCAGGAAGCCTGCTTCTCCCTCTCTCATTTCCCCTGCTTGTGTTCCAGCTCTTCGCTGTGTCTCTCTCTGTCAAATAAATAAATAAAATCTTTTTTAAAAAATCTGAATCTGAAAATTTAAAAGATCTATCCATATTTCATGGGAATTTTTTGAAAAGAGACTCATGCTTAGATTTGTGACTTTACTTTTTATAACAAGATATGAAAGTTGCCAAATAGTGCAACAGAATGAAATTTTATAATTTTAATTTAGATTAAACTGTAATCAGTTAAAACTTTATCTTAACACTAAATACTGAAAGACAATGATGCATTGTTTTTAGACTTCATTTTTTTTTAATTTCACTTATTTATTTGAGAGAAAATGTGTGGTGGGGAGGGGCATGGGGGAGAGAGAGAAGCAGACTCCCTGCTGAGCAGGAAGCCTGATGCTGGGCTGGACCCTGAGATCCCAGGACCCTGAGATCATGATCTGAGCTGAAGGCAGATGCTTAAACAGCTGAGCCACCCAGGCACCCCTAGACTTCATTTTAAAAGAAAAAGGAAAAAAAAAAAAAAGTTGCGACTTCCCTTTGTAAATGTAAAAGTACTCCCAAATGTAAGCGTGCAGAGAGTTATTGTTAAATATACACTGGCTCAGAAAGTATATTGCTTGGCGGTGTTCTTGAAAAATTACCTCATGTTCCAGGAAACAAGAATTAGAGCTACAGACATCTCAGGAAACCTAGAAAGTTGCCATCAGGTGGAATGGGCTAAATGAAATGACACTACAGAATGCTGCTGGGACAGGTAGATATGTAGTTTGCTTTCCTAATTACTGATCCAGAGAGACATGAGAAATTACACTTAAATCTTTGTTTTGATATCAAAAGTCCCATCCGATATGTCAGGTTGAACAGAATTAATCTTTAGGCAAAAAACTGTGTAAATAAGTTAAAGTTCCAAGTAAAAGAAACATCAGGAATAGCTGTTAGTTACCCTAGCAACCTGGAGAGTACGTATCTTTCATAAAAGGGCAGCTGAAATTTAAACCTACCCACATTTGTCAGAAAAGACTAGAGGTGAAATCTTTCTAGATTCTCAAGTTTTATGAAAGATAAAAAATTCATATTTTATATAAAATCTGATTTGCATACATAGATATTATTTTGCTTTTATTTTAATAATTTTAATTTTGAGGTAAGTGTATATTCATATGCAGTTGAAAGAAATAACACAGAAAGATCTCTTTACCTAATTTCTCTCAATGACAGCATCTTGCAAAATATAGCACATTTACCGCAATGCGCTACAGTCAAGATATAAAACAATTCTATCTCCGCAATGATCCCTCCTGTTTCCTTTTTATAGTCACACACACCTCCTTCCGAGATCACCTTCCCAATTTCCCTGACAATCTCTAATCTGTTCTCCATTTTCCATAATTGTCCATTTCCAGAATGTTCTATAATAATATACCATCTTTGAGATGTGCTGTTTGACTTACAGTTCCCCAGAGATTCATCTATATTGTTACACGTATCATTTGGTGTCCATTGCGGAGTACTGTTCTAGGATATGGATACAATGTGGTTTGTTTCACCATTCACCTGCTGGAAGACATTTGAACTGTTTTCAGCTAGGGGCTGTTTTGAATAAAGCTGCTAAGAACACTCATGTACAGGTATTTGTGTGTCAGTTTGTATTTCTCTGGGATAAATGTGTGAGCGATCTGGTTTGTCCACACCCTCACCTGCATTTGTGGTGGTTTATGTCAGTGATTTTGATAGTTCTGATAGGTGTGCAGTGAGATCTCATTGTGGGTTTAGTTTGAATTTCTTTTTTTTTTTTCTTTTTAATTTGACAGAGAGATCACAAGCAGGCAGAGAGGCAGGCAGAGAGAGAGGAGGAAGCAGGCTCCCCGCTGAGCAGAGAGCCCGATGCGGGGCTCGATCCCAGGACTCCGAGATCATGACCTGAGCCGAAGGCAGTGGCTTAACCCACTGAGCCACCCAGGCGCCCCTAGTTTGAATTTCTTTAATGAAATTGGACATCTTTTATGTGCTTATCATGAGTATATTCTCCTTAGTGAAAATGTGTTAATAACCCTTTTCTATTCTCTCCTTTATTATTGTTAATTGTTTGAGAGTTCTTTATATATTCTACATATAAGGCCTTTGACTAGATTGTGTAATTTGCAAATATTCTCTCCAGTATTAGCTCTTTAATATGGTCCATTGATAACAATTCATATAGAGTAAAATTAAGTTTTCATGGATAAATTCATCTGTGTAAGAATCACAACAGTAATATATTCCCATATTCATGTAAAACTAAATCATTTTCAATATTTCATTCTTACATAAAAGGTCCTTTTCTATGTCTCCTTTGCATATAGATTAGAAATTCTAGGGGTGCCTGGATGGCTCAGATGGTTAAGTGTCTGCTCAGGTCATGATCCCAGTTCCTAAAATGGAGCCCCATGTCCTGCTCCCAGCTCAGTGGGGAGTCTGCTTCTGCCTCTCCCCCAGCTTGTGCTCTGTCTCTCTCTCTCAAATAAATAAAATCTTTTTAAAAAGTTCTAGATCTCACTTTTACATCTTCAAAGAGTCTTGACTGATTTTACCAAATTGTTCTCCTTAATGTTGGTACCAATGCACAATATCCTTCAGTAGTCAAAGGCTCCTGTGTTCTGTGCAAGCTCAATAAATTGGAGATACAAATTATGTTCATGGACAGGACTTACTTTTTTTTTTTTTTAAGATTTTATTTATTTATTTGACAGACAGAGATCACAAGTAGGTAGAGAGGCAGGCAGAGAGAGAGGAAGGGAAGCAGGCTCCCTGCTGAGCAGAGAGCCCGATGCGGAACTCGATCCCAGGACCCTGAGATCATGACCTGAGCTGAAGGCAGCGGCTTAACCCACTGAGCCACCCAGGCGCCCCAGGACTTACTTTCATAATGATACAAATGTTTTCAGAGTTAATATATAAATTAAGTGCCAAGCCAGTCAGAACCTTAAGATTTGTTGTTGGAAACGGATATACAATTCCTAAAATCCGGTTGGCAAAGTTTCAAGAACAGAACAGATGACTCCAAATACAATAGCTAAGGGTGGGAGATTTTCTACCATATATTGAAATGTACTATCCAGCTAAAATAAACGTCATTGCCACATATTGTGAGAGGTATTTTAACGTACATCTCCCCGGAGCTAATGGAGTAAGGTAGCTACAAAACCACCTCACAATTTGTGTTTCTCTTCTCCATCAGTACTGTCCTTCATGAAGAGTAGGAGAGCCCTGTCCTCAACCTTGGCTCTAGAGAACCCTGTGTGGTATTGTTCCTTCTCTGCCTCTCCAAGAGAATGTATCAACATACAGACTATGGTCCTCCTTCATGAGGACTTTCCTCTAAGTAGCTGGGAATACGGAATTTTCTTCCCAAACTACCCCTTTTGGAGCTGGTATGAGCTCTACTGAGGTTCCATCTTCAAGAGAGCAGAACACACCACTGGTATGCACACCCCTAGACAACAGTAATGACCAAAATGTGGCTACTTGTAGGTATAGTGTACAGAATTTTATTGTGTGTGTGGTGGGGGGGGAGCAGAGATCTGCCCATTACCAAGTATACCCATTCCAATTATACATTCAAGGATCCAATAAGGGACCACCCAATGGAACCTTAGATTCAGTGTACTCATAATGAGCCAGACCTGGGACAAGATGCTATCTATTTCCTGACTTGCATGGGTTTCCCTTCTAACAGGAGGACTATCATGTAACTCTGGGGCCTTTGGTATCAAGTCAGCTTGGAACATGTATCCAAAAATCCTCAAAAACATTCGAATATTCCTTGTTTCCATTCACAGTTACACAAATAAATTTCCATAGATGCCCATGGGGAAAAAACTGGACAGATCATTAATGTATATACTTGATATAGTGTTACAAGAGTCTACCTTCTGAAAACTTGGGACACTCTTTCTGTTACTCGGGTCCAGATCAGGAAATTAATTCAGTTCAAGAAACTGAGTAGCCCTGCATACTTGATTTCTTTTAGAGTTATACATTGAGCATGAACCAAGTTAGCTCCCCATCTAACTTGCTTCTGGAGACACATGTTCTATTAACCAACTTCAAGTTCCCTGCAGGCTGGCTGCTACTTCAACCTTGCCATTCATAAGATTATTGTGTCTCCTTGCTGCTGCTGACGGAACACTACCTGGTCTCTATGATTTTGGCATCTTATCCTATTGCTATAGTGATTCAGTTCGTAAAAGTATCTCTTACCGTTAGCCATGAGCAACAAAGGAAATCCCCACAAAGATTCTAAGTGATCTGCCACTACGGTCAGTAGCAAGTTTCTTTCACTTTTTTAATTGTTGTTTGGGCTTTGGGGGTTTTTGTTTTTTTGTTTTGTTTTGTTTTTGTTTTTGTTTGCGTGGTGGCAGGGAGCATATCTTGTAACATTTCTATAGGTATCATCATCTGGTAGTTTTCTGGACTTATATAGCACATGGACTCTAGCATGTCCCATTTTCTAGGATTTCATTTAATAGAATATTGTTATCTTCAAGTTTCTAGGAGACCAACTTGTGGTGTCTTTGTACTCCCATGGGGTCTCTTTCAGAGTATTAGATCCTGTATCCTGAGAGAATGCTACCATACTAATAAACTCTCCTCCCCACACAACTTTATGTTCTTTGATCTACTACACTCAGAAAACAGTTCTAGATACACTAGCTCCTTCTGGTATATGTTGATTAGGTCCAGTTTCTTTGGGGGTAATGAGTATCCTTTAACCTTCCGTAGGCCAAGCACTTTCTCCACTAGGTAAATTATTATATATTTTTTAAATATTTTATTTATTTGACAGAGAGAAATCACAACTAGGCAGAGAGGCAGGCTCCCTGTGGAGCAGAGAGCCCGATGCAGGGCTCGATCCCAGGACCCTGAGATCATGACCTGAGCCGAATGCAGAGGCTTAACCCACCGAGCCACCCAGGTGCCCCCACTAGGTAAATTATTTAATTCTATTATTAACACAGTAGCCAGAAAGGAAGGTGAGAGCAGATTTTGGTAGGATGGGAGTATGCCATCATGTATAATGAAGGCAACTGCATTATGTTAAAGTCTTTTGGGAAGGGAGAGTAAATCCATCTGTAGGTTTGGAGGATGTGGGAGCATGTAGGAATTTAAGGTTTTGAAGCACACCAGCCCAGACACCTGCATCCCATTCTGATGGTCCCAATGTTTCCCAATCAGGGCTCTGATCTTGGTATAGTAGACCTGCTTAGACTAAGAATGTAATGTTCTCTGGCACTCAGCTACTCTTTATAATTAGGTTTGGTCCTGGTCCTGGGCTTTCTCAGCTCTCCATCAACAGGGGATTTGTAGCTTTATATACTGCCAAAAAGTCTCCCTGGCTTTCACACATAGCTTTTAACTGATTAGAGCTGTACATTATCTCTCTCAAGTATCAATTAACCCTGATAACCACTATCCAATTTTAGTACCCTTATAATTATTATTTCCAACATATTTTTCAAATGCCTGCTACATCTCATTCACTAGCATAGGGTTCAGCAAGCTTTCTGTAGAGGCCACACAATAAATAGTCGAGGCTTTGTGAGCAATACAGTTTCTGTAGAACCTACTGCAGTCTACTCTTGGAGGATGAAAGCAGTCATAGATAAAACATGGCTGTGTTTCAATAAAAATTTTTACAAGACTACAGGTAGCAGGCTATAACTGTCTAACCCTGTACAACTGCATGGACTTCTTTTGCTTTATTACTGGTTCATGATGTGTGAAAATTTAAACAAATTCCATGCACAGCATGCTAGCTCTCTCTGTTCTCCACCACTCATAGTTATGGATTTCTATCTGCAGGTTGGGAGTGAGCCAACTCCAACATCTCATTTAGCACTAATTAGCCAGATCCCTCTTCTGGTACCAATCCGGACCTCAGGGATCCAGATTCTGGGATGGAAATTAGCATGCAGCGAATGCAACAAGATTTTTGCAAAGGGAGAAGGTGGGCTGTGATACACTGTTAAGATGCCCAGCCAAACCCATGGGGGATGGTAGAAGCTAGTCTTTACAGAATTGTTCTGAGTTGTAGTGAAGGGACCAGACATTTATATCTAATACAGATAGATCATTAAAGGAAGGTTATTTCTGGAATCAGAGCATGACTTTTGGCAAGGTGGCTCTCTTCAGTTTAGGGAGATTTCCGGAGAAGTTTAATAGCGGACAGCTATCCGTTAACAGTAGTCAGTACAACTTGGGGAATATGTTCTGACGGGGGATCTCAGTGGCACCTTGTGGCTTCCACAGAAGATGAAGGCTCCATATTTGCAGAGATACCGAGTTCCAGGTTGGCCTCAACATGCTTATTTCACATCTAGGTTTTGCTGTCTGCAGATTTGAAGAGAAACAACAGTTTCCCAGAGACCCCTCTGCAAACCCCTACTCCTTTGTTCTTTCTTTGGTAACTGGAAAGTTTGGCCTCTCAGGATGAGCTTGAAGATTCCTTTTTTGATCCTCTAATCTCCCCTTCTAGACGTTTCACCAGATACACCAACAACTGGGAAAGCGATCATTGTTAGGATATATTGCTACTCCATATTCCCGACTGAACCTAACTACTAGTTACTCAGAGTAGCTGGGAGTACCTTTTCAGTTCTTCCATATAAACGCACACTGATTTTTTCCCATTTTTCCCCATTTCCCTACTCTCTTACATAGATGTTCTAATTGTGGTTAATCTTACATACCTGTACTTAAGTTACCACACAC
Organism: Lutra lutra; assembly: GCF_902655055.1. Classification (NCBI taxonomy): domain Eukaryota; kingdom Metazoa; phylum Chordata; class Mammalia; order Carnivora; family Mustelidae; genus Lutra; species Lutra lutra. The sequence goes on from NC_062281.1 coordinate 27,565,390, forward strand.
ACACTCTACAGTGAACTCTATATACGTCACTCTCAGATGGATTAAGGACAACCTTGGACTTTGTTTAGAGAGCTTAATAGGCTTCCAGTGGTATAAGCTCTATCATGCTAGATGGAAGCATACTTTTATTTTACATTGAAGTTAAATCTAGTTAAAAGAGGTACATATAGATACCATGTGGAAGTGGGCTGCAGGGTACAATACTCTGGATAACTTGATTAGACTGGAAAATATTTTTCACTATCCTTTCCTTGTATGCCTCTGTATTTGAGAGGAGATGTGCACAAGATCTAGAATGTGGAAGTGAAGAAACACTCTCATCTTTCCACACTGAGAAGTGGCAGTGGCCAGACTGGCATCACTCTCCGCTGCTGGGCGTCTACCGCCTCCTGACTTCTGGCTCTCCTGCGGGCTGAAGCCACCTACCAGATGATAGGTCGTAGTTCCACAGAGACAGCAGTAGCACAGAAACAACAGCTTGCCACAGACCTCCTGGAGTCATCTTTCATTCTGAAGGCTGCTAGACCAGATTTCATCACAAGGTGGCAGCAGAGGTCTAACAGGGCAAGCCCCTGTGCCAAAGGACTTCCGTAGTCTCTGCTTGGACCATTTTGCTGATGTTCCAGGGTCAAAGTCAGCACCATCACCAAGTTCAGTCAATGTGGCAAGGGGACACAAAAGGGCATGGATGCTAAGAGACAGGATCCAGATCTACCTCAGTTCAATTTTACATTTGTTGTAATTACGTATATATTAAGCTTTCACTGTACTATCATATACTGATATGTGATTTTTAAATTTACGTACTGATTTTAGAATATATTAATTATTGCCCTCCTACCTCAACAGTGATGTCTTCTTGTCTTTTTAAGTTTGTTAGCCCTTAGCACAGTATACTGCACCTCATGGACTCTTTTAGAGAATGTTAAAAAACAAACTGTCATAAAAGTTATAATAAACTCAACATACACATTTTCCTGTCATTCTGTAAAACTGATGACTCTATAAGCTACTTTGCTTTTTAGGTATTTAATATGTGGATAATATGTAATGTTACTTCTGACACACAGAAGGAAAACTTTTTTTTTTTTTTTTTTTTTTTGATAAGCACTTGAGAAACTATCCAGAGCTAGACGGATTCTCACATTTTAATCTAAGGGTTTCGAGATCTTTTCTGGAATAGAACGGAGTGCAATCTGTAGCTAAAAAATGCGGGTCAGTTAGCTAAATGACAGTTTTTTAAATGTACCCCTAAATGCTCTATAATCAACAACTAAAACTAAGTTAAATCTAATGGTTATTTTACCATTGCAATCTACAGAATTTACCATGAAGGGTTTTTTTGTTTTGTTTTTTTTTGTTTGTTTTCCAGGCTGTACTAAAAGTTCAGACTAAAAAAAAAGAAACCTGCAAAGACTATTTAACATCAGTCTGATCAGAAAGAAATTAGGACAAACAACACCCCTAGCCTGCAGGACAACGTCAAACATTCTTCCTTTTTTTTTTTTTTTTTTTTTTTAAGATTTTACTTATTTATTTGACAGAGAGAGATCACAAGCAGGCAAGGAGGCAGGCAGAGAAAGAGGAGGAAGCAGGCTCCCCGCTGAGCAGAGAGCCCTATGCGGGGCTCAATCCCAGGACCCTGAGATCATGATCTGAGCCAAAGGCAGCGGCTTAACCCACTGAGCCACCCAGGCACCCCATGACATTCTTCTTCTGCAAGAGTTCTTGTAGTAGACGAACAGGGCAGCTCATACGTCAATTTGTAACATCTCTGGACATAGCTCTCAGAGTCCTCACAAGAGCCAGGGAGAGTTAAATACTCACTGCATTCAGGAATGAATAAAATGGTTTGTACTTCTCACATTTTTGTAGTTTTCCCAGGCCAGACGCAGTACATAAACCAGGAGTCATTTTTTAATCGTAAGTGATGTTGCCTAGCAATTTACTTTTATTTTACCTATACTAGGTTTCCAGGGGAACAGGAACAAAATTCTGTTTTTCTCATTGTTGGAGGCTACGGCATGGTTGGAGTCATGGATCAAACCAGGCCCTGACTTGTGTCTCCTTTAAAGTCCAGACGCCTTGATAAGGGGTTAAGGACAGGAAAGTTGAGTAACACTGAGAAAGGGTCTACGCTATGTGTCGTGCGCTCGCCTACGTGACTTCCCATACACTCTCCCTACAGAAGGGAACAATGTGGTCAGGGTCATGAATTCTTAGTTGGTCCTTGTTGTTCATGTACTTCCCACAATCCACTCCCTGGTTGATTGTAACTTCTTGTATCAATAGTAGCTAATGGCATTAGCTGTGATTACCTGACATCACTAGATTTGTTTGTGTTAATGTAAGACTTGTTATAGGAATTTGCAGTCATCTGACTAGACACTGATGTATTACTCCTTCTATTGTGATCTGCCTTATAAATGCTTGTAAGATGTGGAATAAAATTGGCACTGTTGGACATCCTCCTCAGTGCTCCTCCTGCCCCCATCTCCTTGTCTCTTAATTTCTTTTTTTTTTAAAGATTTTATTTATTTATTTCACAGAGAGAGATCACAAGTAGGCAGAGAGAGAGATAGAGGAGGAAGCAGGCTCTCCGCTGATCAGAGAGCCCGACATGGGACTTGACCCCAGGTCCCTGAGATCATGACCCGAGCTGAAGGCAGAGGCTTAACCCACTGAGCCACCCAGGTGCCCTGTCTTTTAATTTCTTTTCACCATCCTCTTACCCTCATGTTCCTGGTCGATTTGTCATGCCGGCCACGACATCTCCTGCAGCAAGGGAAAGGGTTAACCCTTTGCCCACGCTGTCAAATGTTCCGATCATATTTTGTATACAATTATTTATAATTAATGAGTGGGCTTTAATTATGTGTTTTTAAGATTTTATTTATTTGACAGAGATCACAAGTAGGCAGAGAGGCAGGCAGAGAGAGAGGGGAGGAGTAAGCAGGCTCCCTGCTGAGCAGAGAGCCCAAAGCGGGGCTCCATCCCAAGACCCTGAGATCATGACCTGAGCTGAAGGCAGAGGCTTTAACCCACTGAGCCACCCAGGCGCCCCTGTGTATGTTTTCTTAAAAGCAACTTATTTTCCTGAACAAAACGCAAGGCCCAGTGATTTAGGAGACAGTAGATAATAGTCACTGTTTTCTGTTTTCTAGTGGTGAAGATGATGAAGGAAAGATGTGCCCTTAGAAAAAAACATCATGTGCTGATGGTCAACAATGTGCCAAGCCTGTGCTTGTCATTCGATGGGTATTTCATTATCTATCGGTCACACTAACCCTGCACGAGAGGAATGATGAGCACTGCTTACAGATGAGGAAACCACGACTGAGAACATCAGCCAGCTGATCTCTAGATTACTATCAAGCATAGTTTATAAACATTCATGAGATCATTTTTCACTGATTTTGAACTGTCATTTAAAAAAGAAGATATTTAAATGACACAGTGAAACAGTGTTACTGTTTGGGTTTGCCTTTGCTCTAAGACATGATCTTTGCTGGTTCCTATTTGGAAAATCATTTATGGCAAGAGGAAACAAATTTCTTGAGGGGCACAGAACGCAAAATGAAATCATTTCATTAAGAAGGTAACTCTTTTGCATAAGTTTTTGAAATTTTTGGTAGAGTATCTGTTAGAGAAACCAGACAAGACAGGAGAAATTTAGAAATACTGAATAATTCTACTTTGGCAGAGTGCCTTACTAGACATATCTTTTTTTTTTTTAATTCTTTGTTTTAGAATATATTGTAACTAACATTTTTAAAAGTTATACCCCAAAGTCTGTCTTATTTTTCTTCTAACCAATGAAACTTCCCTTTTTTCTTCTTTCTCATTTGTGTTCATTTGTATTTATTTCCTTTCATCTTTTAAAAGTTAAATTGAGTTGTAATAAACTATGAGTTTTATTATATACTCAGATTAAGCCCTTCATTAATAGTCATATAGTTATTGATGAGCTACCTTAAATTATAAATATACCTATCATCTACCATTTTTGTATCCTATCTGTAGTTTGTTAGAAATGTTAAAATTAAAACGAATACTGTTATGCTGAAAAGAAATAAAAAATTTTTAAAAAGAAATGTTAAAATTTTACATATCAATTGTAACTAATTTTCCTTAATCAATTAACATTTTATATAGCATACTCATTTTTAAATGTTACAACAATAGACATTCTTCACTGAAACTTAGAATCATTCAATTTATAGACTCCCATGTTTGATATAATTTCTAAATCATGTGTATACACATAATTATTTTTGTTTGTAATTATCTAATATTTTTGCATAGAAATTAAAAAATATTCCTAGTAAATAAGTATTTAGTCAATATTTCAAATTGATCCTTTTCTTTAGGGATTATTGGATTTATCATGATATCATGTAGCTTTAATACTCCCTTTCTTTTTTTTTTAAGATTTTATTTATTTTTTAGAGAGAGAGAGAGAGAGCATGAGCACGGGCAGAGTGGTAGACAGAGGCAGAGGGAGAAGCAGGCTCCCCACCGAGCAAGGAGCCTGATGTGGGACTCGATCCCATGACGCTGGGATCAGGACCTGAGCCGAAGGCAGCCGCTTAACCAACTGAGCCCCCCAGGCGTCCCTACTACTCCCTTTCTTGAACACTCTATTTTGTTATAATTGCACTGGCTATAAGTCAAATATTTTAGTGGTATACATAATGACAATTATGTTTGATTTTTCTAATATTTTATGTTATGTATACAAGGAATGTTTCCACCTTATAAGGTTTTCATCAATACTTTTATTTCAAATTAGTAAGAAGATTTTAAAAATTAAGGGGGTATTAGGACACCAAAGATTTGAGATTATAAAATATCAAGACAAGTTTTGTATGTTCTCTGCTATTTTCCATATTTCTAGAGTTTAAAAAGTAATGATAATGTTACTAGTAATGTTAAACAATGAAGACATGTGGAAACATTAATATTCTATTTTCAACCAAGGATATACTTAAGCAAACTGAGAGAACAATTAGGAATTAACATTATATTGAAAATGAAACTGTTTGCTTCCCCAGTGCTTTGTTCACTAGCCAAGAAGTAAAGAGACAAACAAAAACTTGGCATCAAAGGAAATATATAGTTTACCTTATAATTTTTATTTCCACTTCTTACCTTTTATTTTTGTTTTATATTCTCATGATTTAGGGGGAAAATAATGTCCTAGAGGCAAGAATTCTTAGCAGCTAATGCCCAGATGAATAAATGCTGTAGGCCAACTTAACTGTCATAAATAAAGCAAAGCTAGAGAATGAAATGGACTACTTTTTTTCCCAGTGATTGGACAGTTATTGATTCACAGTTGTATAATAGGTAAAGAAAAAAAGAACCAGCACACTCCAAGGTCAAGTAACACCAAAATTACTGCCATTTAAGTTCTAAAGAATAGTCTATTGATTAATTAATTCTTCTATGTACATTTATATAAATGTTCAGTTGTCATATAAAGATAGCAAATCAACATTAAAGCAGATAAGAAGATTATCCAAGAAGAGGTTTTTGTTTCAAATTTTTAGAAATAGTACATATTTAAAGAAATTTCTGCATGGTATTTTTACAAAAATTGTTTCTTTTGAGATATAAGATTTTAAATGCTTTAGCTTTTCATTTCTTTTTAGTAAATTTGATACCATTTACAAAATTATTGTGGTACCAGCCATTAAAAATCATTCCTATAAACAGGTAATAAGTATTCCTTCATCTGTCTATGCAAAAACTAAACAGCACTACATTAATTTTTCATGTGAGATAGGTTTCCTTTTCACTTAAAATTACAATATTCTATCCTGTAACAGCGAACAATACCCTTTATGTTCCTTGTGTCAACAGAAGTTGTAACCATTAATTTCAACTTTGTACTTGTAATCGCTGGGTTTACCACCCCAGGCCTTCTTTGACTTTTTCTCCTTTGCCCCATACATGAAAAATGTCAGAAACTGCCATTCTGCTTCTCCATAATATGCTTTTATTGTCCTTTTTATTTTGTTCTCCTAGAATTTTTTTTTCATTTTTTTCATTTTTCTGTAATTGGCCTGTATGGTCCTCATATCCATGTCTTGACATCCCCAACTATAATAAGAGATAGGAGGAACATTTACTGTTCTAGATACAGTGGAGATTCACTAAACATTGGTTGTAATGTTTCTAGTATATTTTCCCCAAGAACTCATGAATAATTTTTTTGGTGTTATATTTTGAAGAATTAAAAAATTACCCAAACTGAACCATCTTGCAGAACAGTTTTTGTTTACTTATTTAATACCCTGAGTCCTTGCTTTCTTTAGTTCTACTTATGGTGAAGAAAATACAGTATTATCAGTTGTCATTGTATTATCAATTATCAATTGATTATATTATCAAATATCAAATTATCAATATTGTAATGTGGTTGATAACAACTGTGATAGTTTATTTTATGTCAAATTGGCTAGACCACAGGTTGCCCAGATATTTGGTTGAACGTCATTCTGAGTGTTGCTGTGAGGTGTTTTTGGACAAGATTAACATTTTAATCAGTAGAGTAAGGCAGACTGTCCTCCATAGTGTGGGTGGGCCTTGTCTAATCAGTTGAAGGCCTAAGTAAAACAAAAAGACCAGCCCTCCTGGAAGAAGAAAATGAATTCTCCTGCAGACTTCCTTTGGGTTTCCTCTATACCTTTTATTCTCCTGGGTCTTCTAGGCTGCTGGCCCATACTGTAGAGGTGGTCTTATCCACCTCCATAATCATATGAGCCAATTTCTTATGTAAATCTCTTTTCACACACACACACACACACACACACACCCTATTGTTTCTATTTCTCTGAAAAACTATGACTAATATTCCATCCATCCTGTTGTTTAAAAAAAAAATGTTCTATGAATATTTCCCTGAGCAAATGAACCAACTTGTATTTGTTATTATTTATTGAGTGACCTCTAAATGCCATGATCAAAGGTACCTGCCTCAGAAACATCATCCAGTGTGGTTTATTGCAACACCACAAGAAAGTTTCTTCTCCTTTCTATGAAGAGTATGTGCATAATGAAGTAAATTGCCTAAAAACAAAATGCTAGTAAGTAACCAGGAATTAAGCCAAGGTCTATTTTATGCCAAACTATTGTTTTCCTAAATGCTGTCAGTCAACTGCTGATCATTCCTTTTTTTTTTTTTAAGATTTTTTAATTAGTTATTTGAGAGAGAGAGAGAGAGACAGACAGACAGAAATAGCAACAAAGATAGCATGAGAGAGGAAGAAGCAGATTCTCTACTGAGCAGGGAGCCTGACATGGGGTTTGTTCCCAGGATCCTGAGATCATGACCTGAGCCTAAGGTAGACGTTTAACCAACTGAGCCACTCAGGTGTCCCTACTGCTGATCATTCCAACATTTTTTTTTTAAATCAACTATTAATATTGTTTACGATTTTAAGGAGATTTTAGTCCCGCAATTTATTTTATTTTGCAAATATTTATTAACTACCAATGTAAGACATAATACAAATGTATTCCAGCATGTATCAAGACTTTGCCATTTCATTTACTTCTTTAATATTGGGGACACTTGCTGCTATGCTGTTGGAACACTATAAATGTGGTTGACTGATTGACTTTTTAGTATGTTAAATGAAAACAAATTTAAGTATGGCAAAGCAAACTCTCAGAACTTCTGCTGCTAATGAAGGGATGGTATTTAAAGTGTGATTTTTAAAATGAAAGATACTTCTCAAATGTGATTATTTTGTTTCTTACTTTTATATAGTTCATTATTTTTCTGTACTTTTTGATTCAGAACAGAAAATAAAACAACCGATTTATAGGAGGATCGCTTATCTGCATATCTCATTTTAAGCTTAGCTAATTGCCTCTGAAAATGCCCATATTGTTTATTAGGTATTTATTTTGTTGAAGAACTTTATTTGCTTAGACGGTCTTACTAATAAAACCATTTTCTGAACAGTACCCAAAGTATATCATAAGATCAGCACATTTATTTTCCACAATGAATTTTCTCAGTTTTAAAAGTCTTGGTATTCTGAAAAAAATTTATTTTCTGCATTATTTTTGAAGTATTATAAGTAACAAGTATCTTCTGAGTAGTCTTGATAACAGAAATGCTTCAAAAGGAAATAACTTCTCCATCAATGCCTTGTGACTTTTTATTATTGTTGTTTTTCTATTAAATTGTGCAACGGGCACATTATAAATAGACATGAAATAATAACTATTGAGTTACATAGTATACAGTAATTTGATTAATTTTAATATTTAGGTTAATATAAGGCTTTTTAAAGGAATAATGACTTACCAACTCCTAATCTATTGAAAATGTATTTTAGAGACTCAAGCTCATAATTTACATGTATTAGCAACGTTAACTGGTAACTTATTCCGAAAGTTGCTATCGTGAATCACATCTGAATTTTGCTTATTTTATAAGAACAAAAAATGAAATAAAACTTCATCAATTTGTTACTGGAACATAAATCTTATTTCATTATCAAGTTATATTACTAAAAGGACTTTTTCACCCTTTCCAAAAAGGTGATCATATGTTAGAGTGAATGTTTCTGTCCCTCTTTCATCTGCTACTGCTCTCTGACAGTTGAATTTTTGCCATATTGGTGAGAGCCTGAAGTCTACTGAGCAACAACTCCCTCACTGAGGCAGGATATGAAAGGCCACACCCAAGGCTAATTCCATCATGCCTAGACCCCTACATTTTTTTAGTCTCCAGAGGAAGCTCCAAATCCCTGTCACTTAGAATCTTATCTCTATTCGGCTCTGAATATGCTCTTCTCTAATGCGATCTCCCTCTCATCCTTGATTCCCACATTCCTCCAAAACACCTACAGTCCTACAGCATTTTTTTTTTGTCATCAGCAAAATTCCTATAGTTTATAGCTCTGAACTTTTCCTTCAACTTCTGTTCTATGTGAAAGAAACCTAGCTCTTTCATGAAGATGATGCTTCTACTGTAGCATTTACAATGATGCTTGTTGTTTTCTTACAAACCATATGAAACTGGGACTTTGAATGGCTTTAGATTGTGCTTTCTCACGTCAATTGCCAGACCATTATTCTTTCTCTTTCTCTAAACACCAGCTGCTTTTTGGGGCACTACAGTAGCTCAGTCATTTAAGCATCTAACTCTTGATTTCAGCTCAGGTCAAAATCTCAGGATTGTGAGGTCCAGTCCTGCATTGGGCTCTGTGTGGAGCACGGAGCCTGCTTAAGATTCTCTCTCTTCTCTCTCTACCCCTACATCCTCCCCTCTCTCCCTCTCTAAACAAATAAACAAACAAAACCAGCTGCTTTTAAAGACAGCTCTTAAATTTATATGATCAGCTACCTTTCCTTGGCAGTTACTAATAACTTTTAATAACTAATATATATAACTATATAACTTTTAATAACTAATAATAACAGTTACTAATAAGTTTCTGGTAACTTTCTCCTACTCATTAAAGAGTTTTATCATTCAATTCACTGCTCTGTTTCTCTTTTCTCTCTCTCTCTCTCTCTCATGATCAATCTATTCTTGCTTCCCTTTACAACTAATAATCTTGTTCTCTATTCTCCTCTGCTATCAACCCCCTTGGTCATACTCTACACCTTGTCACTTGCAATAACTGCAGCCTCTCCAGAATTTCATTTTCAAGCCTCCATTCTGATTAGCACTCCCTATCTCTGACATTTTTTTGTCTAGGACTCTCAGGCCAACTATCATTTGACCCCAATGGTTTTTCTTTCTTTCTTTTTTTTTTTTTTTTTAAAGATTTTATTTATTTATTTGACAGAGAGAGATCACAAGTAGACGGAGAGGCAGGCAGAGAGAGGGAGAGAGAGGGAAGCAGGCTTCTTGCTGAGCAGAGAGCCCGATGCGGGACTCGATCCCAGGACCCTGAGATCATGACCTGAGCCGAAGGCAGCGGCTTAACCCACTGAGCCACCCAGGCGCCCAGACCCCAATGGTTTTTCCAATGTATTAATTATATACTTAGATACTTAGGCAAAATAAATACATAAATAAACAAATGAAAGAAGACGAAAGAAAGAAAGAAAGAAAGAAAGAAAGAAAGAAAGAAAGAAAGAAAGAAAGAAAGAAAAAAAGAAAGAAAGAAAGAAAAAGAAAGAAAAAATTCTCTTACCTTCAGTTCTGTGATTACTTTGCTTACATTCCATGGGCTATCATAATTTTTCCTTTGCACAGGCTCTCACATTCTTTCCCCCATGTAAAGTACTCATTTGAAAAACCCGATACTTCCCTATACTACACCAGATTAGCTGGAGATTAAGTAGGAAAAATATAAGACAACACTTACTTTAAATTCATGACCAGAAACTTTAATTGTACCCTCAGCATTTCTCAGAAACATGGGTACATTTTTTTAAGTCAATTCACTCTTACAAGCTATTTGTTTTTGGATGTCATTGTAAAATGGATAATTTTCTTTCTTTTTCAGTTGTTTCATTATTAGCATATAGAAATGCAACTGACTTCTGTAGGTTAATTGTATAATCTACAACTTTACTGAATTAATCGCTTAGTTCCAATAGTTTTTTTTGGTCAAATCTTTGGAATTTTCCATATACAAAATCATATTATCTATAAATAATGACCATTTTTTCTTCCTGTCTGATTTAAAGGCCTGTTATTTCTTTGTATTGTTTAATTCTCTCACTAGGACTTCTAGTACTATATTGAATGAAGTAGTGATAGTAGGCATCCTTGTCTTTTTCCTGACCAAAAAATAAATAAATAAATAAATGTCCAGGAACAAATTTAATGAAAGAAGTGAAAAAACTATAGAATGAAAACTATATGATTTTGTTGGAAGAAATCAATGACACAAATAAAAAGTTATCCCATATTCATAGATAAGAATATTTTTTAAATGTCCATACTACCCAAACTCATCAATAGATACAATACAGCCCTATCAAAATTGTGATTATATTTTTCAAAGAAATAGAAAAAGCAGTTTGAAAATTTATATGGAACAACAAAAGACCTCAAATAGCCAAAGCAATTTTGATAAAGAACAAAGCTAAGCACCATTTTTTCTGACTTCGAACTGTACTACAAATCTATAGTATTTAAAACAGCATGTTACTGGCATAAAAATAAACAGATGAATGGAACAAAATAGCCCAAAATTAAATTTCTGCATATACAGTTAACTAATATTTGACAAGGGATCCAAGAACACCCTATATGTTCCAGTAGTTCTACCACTTCTGGGTATTTAGGTAAAGGAAATGAAAACAGGATTTTATTTTTTTAAGATTTTTTATTTATTTATTTGACAGAGAGAGAGAGATCACAAGTAGGCAGAGCAGAAGGCAGAGAGGGGGAGGAAGCAGGCTCCCCATCGAGCAGAGAGCCCAACGTGGGGCTTGATTCCAGGACCGGGAGATCATGACCTGAGCCATAGGCAGAGGCCCAACCCACTGAGCCACACAGGTGCCTCGAAAACAGGATATTAAAGAGATTTTGTACTCTTACATTTATTGCAGCATTATGCTTAATAACCAAGATATAAAAACAACCTAAAGGTGCATCAGTAAATTAATGGATAAAGAATGTGTGTTCTATGTATACAATGGAATATTATTCAGCCATGAGAAAGAAGGAAATCCTGCCATTTGCAACAACATGGGTAGAACTTAAGGACATGAGATAAGTCACACAGAGAAAAGCAAATCGTGTATGGTATCACTTAAAAAAGCCAAACTCATAAAAAACAGAGAAAATGGTGGTTACCAGGAGCTGCGAGATGGAGAATAGAAGAAATGTTGCTTAGGGATAAAGACTTAGAACAAGTAATAAATAAGTCCTAGAGATCAAATGCATAGTATAATGAATAAAAACAACAATATTATAAACATCAAAATGGCTGAGCGATTATATCTTAATTATTTCAACCACAAAAATGGTAATTATGTGATATGTAGCTAACTACTGCTACAATGACAATATTACAATACGTAAATGTATCAAATCAACAAGTTTTACACCTTGAATTTACACAGTGTTAACATATGTCAAATAGACTTCCACAGAAAAATAAAATTAAAAATTTCACTCTGTCATTTCAGGTTAATATTTTATCTTGTCTCCTCTTTCTTCAAATGCCGCTTTTCTCCCTCATGCTTGGCTTCTTATTTCACCAAGAAAATAGAGAGCTTCAGAAAACAATTTTTACGTATGCCTATCAACTAACCTCTGAAACCACCTTCAGTAATCAGAAGTCCTAAGATCTGTCTTCCAATTGCGTTACAAAGGACAAATCGTTCACACTCCTTCCAAAGACACACCTCTCCATTTCTACTTGTATGATAGTGTATCAATTAGCTCTTGTCATGTAATAAATCATTCTAAAATTAAGTGGCTAAAGATAACAGTTTTATTATTTCACTCATGGATCTAGGATATGCTATAGTTTCACTGATCTAAAGCTGGCTTGAAGTAAATCCAATGGGACTTGGCTCTTCGTTGAGGTTTTGGCCTCATATCTGCTTCACTTGCAGTGACTCCAAGGCCCAGGCTGAGACTGAAGCCCCTCCCCAAGGGCGTATCTCCTCTTGGGGGAGGCAGAGGTTCAGAGGAGTAAGTAACACAGAAGGCTACTGGTCTTCTAGTAGCTACTTTTGAGCTACTAGTCATTGTCACTTCTGCCTTATTTTACAGATCAAAACAAGTCACATGGCCAAACACAAATTCAAAAGGCAGGGAACTTTTCTTAGCCCTTACAGGAGGGAAAATTAAAACACAGAAAGGTGTGGTGAAGGACAAAGATGAAAAATAGGACCTACCATGAATTTAATTGCATTTCTCTTTAACTCTTAGAAATTTAAGTAATTTTCACATATGTTCTACTTCAGTTTTTCTCTCTACAACCAGAACTTCCCATTAGCAAACATGCTGAAATATTTCTCTTAACACAGAAAAAAAGAAAAAAAAATCCTTGGCTCCAACGCAATTACCACTCCGTTTTTATGTTCCCTATAGAGCAAAATTCTTAAAAAGAAATGTCTGTGTCTCATCAGTACTTCCCTTTTCCCCTTGTGACAGGGACCCATGTGCTTCAGACTTTCATTCCTGAAACCATATTTGCCAAGGTGATCGATAACTTACTGCCAAACCCAATGGCATGTTTAGAACATCTTTTGTTTTACTTTTTCTTCTACTTTCATTGCAGTTTCTCAGTTTTTGATGGAGCCTTTTCAACTCTTAAAATTCTGGTGTTAAGGCTCCATCCTTGGACCTCTTACACTGTTACTCTCCACATGATCTCATTTACTTTACAGCCTGAAAAGTTATGCTCTAATGATAATGACTTTCCATTAATATTTCCAGGCTTATCTTTAGTCGGGAGTCAAGTGCCTATAAGAAAATCTCTCACTTGGATGCCTACTTTTCAAAAGCAACAAAGTGAAATGATTTCCTTCCCTCAATCATCTTCTATGCCAGTGTTTTCATCTCAAGTACCTGACACTTTCTTCTTAAAGTTTTTCAGGCCAAATGACTGCACTCATCTTTGACTTCTCTTTTGCCCTTTAACCTCATTTACAGTTTATCAGGAAATCACAATGGTGCTGCCTTCCCAATATACCCCAAATTCAAATATTTATCATCTCCACCACCACATTAGCTCAAGCCAAATAGCATGATTCGCTTGAAATATTAACGTGGTTTCCTGAGGATCTCCCTGTTTCTATTTTACCTACCTTAGTGTCTGTTTTTCTTTCATATCACAGTCAGAGTGATTCTTATAAAATATAGATCAGATGATATCCTTTCCCTTCTCAAACCCCTTCAGTGGCTTCCCTTTTTACACAAAGTAAAATGAAACTTATTGTATTTTCTAAGTACTGGTCTTAGAACATTTCACATATGATACCTGTTCAATCTTGAAGGATTTGTTTTTACTGTTGCCTTTTCCTGGAACATTCTAGATCCGGATTCTGAATGAATCCCTTCCTCACTTTGAGATTTTTTTTTTTTTTTTTGCTCAAATTTCATCTCTGTACAATACAATCTAAGACCAGATCCATTTTGCCCTAACCACCTTTATCCTTTTATCCTTATTTTTTTCATGGTAATAGTTACTACTACCTAGCATGACATCATATATCATATCTATGTGAATGTATACATACATGTATATACCTTTATATATGTACATTTACACATATATAGACACGTGTATATGTTGGCTTCTCATAGATATATGTATCTATGTAGATCTTTATACATACATACATCTCCTTATGTGAAATGCATATATATGTGTGTCTAAGTATATATGTGTATATGAAGTATGTGTCTATCTACATATATGTAAATATCAATTTACATATATACAACATATATATTATCTATATATTCCTATCAGAATATATCTTTGAAGGTAAAAATTTTGCCTACTCCCCTACCCATGAAAGATTTTCAAGAACAAATCTTGGTGAAGTTGATGTGAAGTATTATATGAAATATGTGAGGTGCTGAATAGGAAGATCTTTTTCACATTAAAATAAATATTTCTAGGGGCACCTGGGTAGCTCAGTGGATTAAGCCTCTGCCTTCGGCTCAGGTCATGATCTCATGGTCCTGGGATCAAACCTGCATTGGGCTCTCTGCTCTGCAGGGAGCCTGCTCCCCCCTCTCTCTGCCTGCCTCTCTGCCTACTTGTGATCTCTCTCTCTGTCAAATAAATAAATAAAATCTTTAAAAAAATAAAAATAAATATTTCCAAAACATTTTCCACAGCTCTGTTGTGGGGGCATTAGGGGATAGCATTACTGGCCATCTGCCAGTTACTAATGTAGAAAGAAGCAGCCTTGATCCAATTTATTTGTCTGTAATGGAGTTTAGTCTCTCTCTCCAATAGAAATCAGAGAGATAAAAACTCAATAAATCTAATTTTAGCATTTATTTTTTTAATTTTAATTTTTAAAAAATATTTTTAAATTTTAAAAAAAATTTTCTTAATTTTTTAATTTTTAATTTAATTTAATTTTAATTTTTTAATTTTTTTCTTGAGGTTTAAGTATATTTGTTTACATTTACTAAAAACTATATAATGTGACATGGTCTCTTGCTTCTTTACTCACAAGGAAATCATACCTAAGGTAGAATTGTATAGACACATATATGAGTAAGGAAATGCTTATCACAGCCAGATATTGGTGGGAATCTATGGAAACATTTTTGCTCTGCTAAGGGCAATAGAAACTAATATACCTTTTTTGTAAATTAATTGAGCCACTCTTTGTGACAACAGTATCTGCATAACCCATGGCCAGCAATTATGTTCTTAAATAAATATTCCCCAAAGTCTCAAACAGGTCTATAACAAATATATACTAGGATATTCTGTATAGCGTATTTTTTTGTAGCAGTTGAAATTTGTTGGTAAACTAGGCATGCATCACTGAGAGAATGGATAATGGTAGGAAGCATGTACACAATCCAATTTGGAAACAATGCACTCTGTTTGCATACAGAAATAAGGATAGGTCTTAGCAACATGGGAGTTTTTGGAAAAAATAAAATTTAAAGTATGTGACACATTATTATATAAAATAAAAATGCAGAGAAGATATTTATTTTTACAAGAAAACAGAAAAATGACATTAAACAATTTTGAGTGGCTGTCTATAGAAAACAGTTAGAATAAAAGTGGGGTACGTGGATAAAAGAAAATGAAAAAATGAGTAACATTTTAAATTGCAATATGTTAATATGATGTGATCTGAAGTGTATAACTAAATCATCCATAAGAACTTCAGGTTAACAGCTAAGATTATACTTACCCCTACTATATATTGAATTATAACCTCCATTTTAAGAATAGCCTTAAATTTAGACTCCAAGGACTGTGGCTTTGAAATTGCCTCAGTCACTTTTTATTTTACTATAGTAAGAATACTTAACATGAGGTCTACTCTCTCAAATTTTTTAATTGGACACTATAATATTAACTGTAGGTATAATGTTGTACAGCAGATCTCAAGAACTTATATATTGTACAACTGAAACTTTATATCTATTGAACAGCAACTCTGCATTTCCCTCTTGCCTAAGCCCCTGACAACCATTATTCTATTCTCTTGGGGAAAGGGTAATTTCTTCAAGAAATGATCCTAGAAAATCTTAGTAGCCACATAGAAAATAATACAGTTGGACTGTATTCTTCATCACATACATACCAATCAACTCAGTGGATTACAGATTTAAATGTAAAAACTGAATCTATTAAACTACAGAAGGAAACAACAGAACATCTTTGTGATACCAGTCTAAATAATAATTTCCTAGATAAGACACCACCAGCTCAGACAACAAAAGCACAAAAGCAAAAATCAGCAGGGAGACTACATCAAACTAAAAAGCTTCTGCATAACACCCCCCCCCCCGAAAAAAAAACTAACAGTGTGAAAAGATAACTTACAAAATTGGAGAAAATATTTCCAAACCATTTATCTGATAACAGATTATTACTCAAAATATACAAGGACTCCTACAACTTGGTAGTAAGAAAACAACGTGATCAAAAATGGGCAAAAAACGTGAATGAACATTTCTCCAAATGCAACAAATAAATGGTCAACAGGCACATGAAAATATTTACACAGTAATCATCAGGGCAATGCACACTGGCCACTTTTTAATCGTGAAACTTGGAAAAAAAATCTTGGTTTGAAACTTTAATCTGTTCATGCATAAAATGATACTTTCTCATAACAATCTTAAAGATAGGCTAATCAAATGCAAGAATGTGACAGTTTTTTGAGCTATTATGTTTTAATGACATAAAGCATTGCATTGCTACTCTAACTTTATTCTATGATGATTTCTGTTTGCATAGTTCAAGAGTTTTCTCACTTGGAATTAAATAACTCTATTTATGTTTAAATATCTGATCATGACAACAGTAAAAGGCCCCGGGAAAGAATACTTGCCTTTTAATTATTCTTAATAGTCTAATTATTTTTGAATAGTTGGCATTAGTCTTTACCAAACAATTATGGAATCTAAATCACATATATAATTAGCTCAAGTGGGCAAAAATATGAAGCATATTCCGTATTTTCAAGGGGATATGTGCAAAGATTACAAGCCAAATTACTAGCTGGATACTCATTCAAAGCCCTTTGGAAAATTTCAAGATGATTTTTTTCTAAGGAGTAAGAGTTATTTAGTTCCCATAATTCTTGTGAGAATTACTGTTATATCTATTTCTATCTCATAAAGATAACAATTAAAAGCTATTTAATATTATTGCATTGTTCAATGATGCTTAAGAGGGAAGGAAAGAATTTTTGGCAAACTTGACTTTAGCCAGTATTTTAGAATACACTGAAAGGAGATTACCATATATGAGGGTAAACAAGTTGATCAAAAGAAACTCCTACTAATGGTGGTATTGATAGACTATGCATATAGAAGTGAATGAACAGGCATTACAGTAAATGTAGATAGTAAAAAGAAGTCAAGATAAAAGCACTTGAGAAACACAGGTAAGGAGGGAAATCAGTGAGCTAAATAAATAGCTAAAGAAAGATACAAGGGAAGAAATATATTATGGGAAATATATGAATGTACTCTTAAACACTGATAATAGAGAGGCATGGTTAAAGAAAGAATGAGGATGACTGATAAACTGAGCCCTAGAAAAATGGGAAGGTGAGGTGATGGGGATGTCTTTGTTCATTAAAAATTACTGTGACATAGTTTTCATTTGAGGTCCAACTTCTGGCTCCTTTTTAAGGAAGCAGAAATGCTACTGATTAAAAAGAAAACAGCCTTAGTATGGGCTGTGGTGCATAACTTCCTGAAAGACTTTCTAGAAAATGCCATGGAATGTACACTTGAACCAAATCTAATGTTTTCACCTAGTCTGTCTGCAAATCAATCTCTGGATAGAGAGCAAGCCATTTTAAGTCTAGCAGAAATAAGTCCATGTTAAAAAAAAAAAAGAAGAAGAAGAAAAAGAAAGAAAGAAAGAAAGAAAGAAAGAAAGAAAGAAAGAAAGAAAGAAAGAAAGAAATGAAATCAACTAAGCAACAAAATCAAACAATGAACCTAAAGAAACTTCAGAGTTTGAATTGTATAATAGATGGTATAGACTTATTCATGGTTGTGAGATGCTGCCAAGCTCATTATTCTTTTTTTTTTTCAAGATTTTATTTATTTATTTGACACACAAATAAAGATCACAAGTAGACAGAGAGGCAGGCAGAGGGGGGCAGGGAAGCAGGTTCCCTGCTGAGCAGAGAGCCTGATGCAGGACTCGATCCCAGGACCCTGAGATCATGACCTGAGCTGGAGGCAGAGGCTTAACCCACTGAGCCACCCAGGCGCCCCACCAAGCTCATTATTAACAAACTTATGAACTGAAGTTGAAAATAGTTAAGCGTCTCTAAAGTTGTGACAAACTTTAAAGTAAGATAGAAATTTAGATGACTAGATATGTATTTGAAAGACAAAAGGATGGTTCTCAATTGGCTTGTGTACAGGTATAGGCATGGAATTGATTTTGAAGTAAGGTATTAGATTTGGGATTTAATTATGAAACAGAATACTGTTCCAGCTTTTTGAGTCAATAGGAGAAAAACATTTTAAGATTCTCAGGAAGTACCTAAGGCAAGAAATTGGAAGTAGAAAGAAACTAAATTCTGGGATACCAATAACAATATGGCTGACATAATTCAGACAATAACGTCTTGAATTAGGACCACTAAAAGACAAAGGAGACTGTTAAGTTTAGAGATATTTTTTAGTGATATTTCTGAGTAGACAGTTACATAACCCCACAAAGATAAATTGTATCAAAATGCTAAGTTGTAGTTCTTTCAAAAGCGAGTGTTAATTTTCCTGTGTTTTGACTTTGTGTCATGATATGCCATCACCCTGTAATCCTGAAAATAATGCAGAGTTAATAATGCAGCTTAGTAGTATCAATTGGTTTAGTTGATAACGTTGGCCTATTTGATTTCATTTTTCTTGGACTTTGTGAGGTTTTCCTGTTCAGGACTTCAGCATCTGGCAACCCCAATCTTGAAACCTCCTATCTTTCTTAAATACTGAACCCAACAGCTCATAGCTGACTCACTTAAGCATGGATAAACTTTCCCTCACCTGTCTGCCATGGCACTCGGAGGAATATATAGTACTTACATTGTTCGGGGGCTCTGTCTCAACAGACTGAATCTCCTTAGGACTTCCCATAGTCATCAGAATGAATCCAAATGTTAAGGGTCTGATTTCAAGATATCTTAGAATACAGCAATAGCTAAGGGCTAGAACCATCTACCCTCGTAAGTCCTTTTCTTTCTTTTTTTCCAAGTCAAGTCTACCATAGAATTTAAACTTCTCAGGTTTTGGAACCTCAAGAAAGATAGTCATACAAGGATAGACCTAGCTCTCATATGCTCAATTTCATTATAATATGTATCATATATTAAAGTTATTTTCTTTTCCCACATAACTGCTGGGGGGAAAAAGAGAGAGAGCAAGAGAGCTTTCTGCATCTGTCTATGTGTGAGCAACTTGAAGCCAGGGCTCTGTATCTTGTACCTTCCCATCCCCTCCCCACTTCTCTGTTGCCTGATAAGTGAGTCCTGCTCCAATCTGACCTCCTGCAATCACCCCTCAACTCCTCTTCTCCTCCCTATAGTTTCCTGTAGCTGGATTCACATTTCGTAC
The DNA here is from genome assembly GCF_902655055.1 of Lutra lutra. Lineage (NCBI taxonomy): Eukaryota > Metazoa > Chordata > Mammalia > Carnivora > Mustelidae > Lutra > Lutra lutra. The sequence goes on from NC_062281.1 coordinate 27,585,122, forward strand.
CAGACAGCTTTCTTGGCTAGAGTACCCAAAGGAAAAAAAAAAAGGCCAGCTACTTCTCAAAACACTGACTTAGACAGTACAGTGAAAGGATTTACAGTGCCCTGGGGTCCCATGTCTTCCTTCTGCCATTTCTATCCACTTCAGTAAGTCCCTGGCTGAAACTGGCACAAGGGATAGCTGAAGTCTATTAAAAGTCTATGAAGTAAGACAGGATTTATTTCTTCCATCTTCTGGGTACTCTAACTTATCAGGAATGATTACTTTTTTGTTGTTGTTGTTTCATTTTTTTATTTTAAGATTTTATTGACTTATTTGACAGAGAGATTGAGAGAGAGCACAAAGAGGCAGAAAGGCAGGCAGAAGCAGAATCTTTCCTGAGTTGGGAGCCCAACCTGGGGATCCATCCCAGGAGCCTGAGATCATGACCTGAGTCAGAGGCAGACACTTAACAGAATGAGCTATCCAGGTGCCCCAGGGATTACTTTGAAACTCTTGTTTACTTCTACAGCAGTGGGGAGAGGCAAAGCCTCACATACCTTGCCTGGAGCAGGATTGGAGGGTTAAGTAGGGGAAGGAAGGGAGAAGGATAAAGTCAGTCTCCCACTCAGAAGAGGAAGCCTTGTTTCTAGGACTTCTTAAATTCTTACTTTTGTATGTGTGTGTGCAATGCATGCACACACGCACAACCACACAAACCTAGGAAAGTAATGATAACAGTGTGTGAAAAAATAGCAAGTGTAGATGTGTTGTATCTGCCAGGTTTATTTTCTTAATATTTATCTTTGGTATATTGGGGTGTTGAGTCCCTGTTATTTTCAGCCACAAGGCTATCACAATAATTCTAAGAGAACATGAAAATTATTATTCATTATCCCATTAGATATTTCAGTTTATAATTCCAGTTTAAAATGTTCGAAGACAGTTTAAGCAAATGTACAAACTTTAAATGCTCAAGAAAAATTGGTTTATGAAATTTTGTTCAACAGAATATGAGAATTTAATAAATTGGATAATGGAATTTATTTAATAAGTAAACAATGGAAAAATAACAATGGAAACATTGGAAAATTGAAACAATGGAAAAATAGCTATGAGTCATCTTTCCCATGCATGAACGTCTCCTCAAATTTTTCAAGAATCTTTATAAACATACCACACTCTAGGGCATACCAGAAATCACACCATGCTTAGTGGTCTCCTGCTCTAGTATTCTGATCTCTACCTATTTCCTAATCAGGCCTGTCTCCTCACTTGTATATAAATCCAAATTAATAGTGCCTTTGCTTCATAAGCTTTGTAGCTTGACCTTTCTTCTTAATATCTCACATATTCAGCTTGACCTTTCTTTACTTCTTAATATGTCACATATTCTGCCTTAAATTTCAAACTTCCAGAAGTATGAAGTTTCTTAAAATTATTAAGTTACATATTGACCCATGAAATACTTGCTTTAATGGAACTATAACCCCTTAACTGAAGCATTGTGGCCTGTTTTTATAATCTTGGACACACTAGCATATTAAACTGCTGTTATAGCCACTTCTTTTTAAAGTGAGACTCCCTATTCATGCTTGTTTTTTAATTTTTTTAAATATTCATGATTTTGTTTTAGAAATATCAGATAAGGTGTTCCTATTAGCTTTGTGATGGTGGTATTAGGCGCTACAGTTTAGCCAGCTTAAGGCCCCAGAGCTTCTCTGGAAGTTCCTATAAACTTTGCAAAACACCTACCCCAGATAGTGTCTTAATTCTCCAAAGATCAGATCAGATCTTAGAAGCTTGATTTAATCATCTAGATGATAACACTTAATTCTAAGCTGTACTTGCCAAGCAAGTACAGTCATACCTTGGAGAAGCTGCAGGTTCATTTCCAGGCCACCACAATAAAGTGAATATTACAATAAAGCAAATCAAGTGAACCTTTTTTTTTTTTTTTTTGGTTTCCCAGTGGCTAAAAATGTTTACACTATATTGCAGTCTTGTAGTCAATTAAGTATAAGATGGCCTTATGTCTAAAAATACGATGTATATACCTTAATAAAAAAATAATGTATTATTAAAAATGCTATCTATCATCTGAGATTTCAGCAAATCATAATCTGATCACAGATCACCATAACAAATATAATAACCCTGCAAAAGTTTAAAATAATGTGAGAATTAACACAATGGGTCACAGAGACAAAAAGTGAACAAACACTTTTGGAAAACTGGTGCCAATGGACTTGCTTGATACAGAGTAGCCACAAACCTTAAGTTTGCTTAAAAAAAAAAAAGGGGGGGTGCGTGGGTGGCTCAGTGGGTTAAGCCTCTGCCTTCGGGTCAGGTCATGATCCCAGGGTCCTGGGATCAAGCCCCGCATTGGGCTCTCCACTCAGAGGGGAGCCTGCTTCCCCCTCTTTCTCTCTCTCCCTGCCTCTCTGCCTCCTTGTGATCTCTGTCAAATAAATAAATAAGATCTTCAAAAAAAGAGAGAGAGAAAGAGATGCAATACCTACAAAGGGCAATAAAGTGGAGCACACTAAAACAAGCTATGAATATGTCTGTACTGGCTGGAAAAAGAAAACTCCAGCATCAAAGATATAGGTGAAGTACAGGGAAGAGGCCAGAGCAACCGTGTCCCACTGACCTGCTCCAGGGAAGCCTTGATAGACTCATGGTTGCCACCTGAACCAGCCCTTCAGTCCAGGTCTGCCTTATTTCAGCTTTCTGGAATGTTTGGGGAAAATCATGGAGCTTGGGTTCCTGTGAGAAGTGGCTGCGTTCTCTTTTTTTTAAAGATTTTATTTATTTATTTGACAGAGAGAGATCACAAGTAGATGGAGAGGCAGGCAGAGAGAGAGAGAGGGAAGCAGGCTCCCTGCTGAGCAGAGAGCCCGATGCGGGACTTGATCCCAGGACCCCGAGATCATGACCTGAGCCGAAGGCAGCGGCTTAACCCACTGAGCCACCCAGGCGCCCCTGCGCTCTCTATCTTGACCTTAGCTCTCATACAAGGAAGCAGACGACATCCAACCCTGAGCAGCTGGCAGAGGATGTGGGTTTATAATCTATTTTACCATCAGGCCCAGTTCTAGAATATTCTCAGACATATAAGTCACTCACCTCAAAGTTTCCAGAGAAGAACCATATCCTTAATAAACAAACGAACAAGATGACAACAACTATCACAGAATCCTTAGAACTTGGAGTCCACATGAATTAGGCATACTTATAGCTAGAAGTACAGCCAAGGAGAAATGAGGAATCCTACGAGTGCATATTATGAGATGAGAAACACAAATGTATGTTGTAAGTAAATAATCTGGTGACAATCTATAGGGGGATTTAGTACAGAGAAACTAAACTATATGATTTTATTATTTTGAATAAAATAGTAATAGTAATAAAAATATCATAACTTTTCAGAGGAAATTGCTGAGAATTTGCTAAGAATTGCTGAGAAATTGCTAAAGAAAGGCTGAGAAACTCTCTGGTAGAGAGATATAGCCTGTTCTGTTTCTTCTGTTTTTTTAGTCTGCTATGTATGTACTGGAGAATTGGGGATCTAGAGAGATATTCAAAAGTAGTAAGTATTATGATAATTGTTCAAATACCA